>NW_024737042.1:2343043-2344940 GCF_018991925.1 Homarus americanus | reverse complement strand
CAGATTATCATAGAAAACGGGAAATTTGTATCATAAAAACGGGAAATATCTACTCTCCGAAGTTGGTTATTCATTTTCCTGAAAAGTAGACAGATTTTCTACTTTTCGGGAAAAGCAGATTATCGACTTTTCGGAAGTAGATTAACTCTTGGGGAAATTACCTAATTTTGCGAAGTAGATTATCATAGAAAACGGGAATTTATAAAAAACGAATATCTACTTCCATTTCCCATGATAGATAGATTTTCTACTTTTTCAGAAAGTACGACTCAACATTCCAAAAAAACAAAAAACAACAAAAAAATTCACTACTTCCCGAAAAGCAGATTTTTCAACTTTTGGGAAAGGATTATCGACTTCGAAGTAGATTGAATTTGAAAAATCTAATTTTACAAGAGATATCAGAAAGAGAATTTGTACTATAAAAACATATACTCTGGAAAGTTATCTACTTTCCCAAAGTAGACAGTTTTTCTACTTTTCGAAAGATTATCGACTTCGGGAAGTGATTAACATACCAATTTTTTATAAGTAGATTATCATAGAAAACGGAAATTTGTATCATAAAAAAGGGAAATATCTACTTTCCGAAAGTTGGTTATCTACCAAACACTTTCCTGAGACAGATTTTCTACTTTTCGGGAAAGTAGATTATCGACTTTTTCAGGAAGTAGATTTCAATTTGGGAAATATTACCTAATTTTTACGAAGTAGATTATCATAGAAAACGGAACTTGTATCATAAAAACTGGGAACATTCACTTTCCTGCCATTCCTGAAAGACAGATTTTCTACTTTTCGAAAGTAGATTATCGACTCGAAGTAGATTTTCGAATTTTGGGAAATATTCTAATTTTATGAAGTAGATTATCATAGAAAACGGGAAATTTGTATCATAAAAAAAGGAAATATCTACTCTTCCGAAGATCTACTTTCCGAAAAGTAGACAGATTTTCAACTTCGAAAGTAGATTATCGACTTTTCGGGAAGTAGATTTTCGAATTTTGGGAAATATTACCTAATCGAGAAGTAGATTATCATAGAAACGGGAAATTTGTATCATAAAAATGGGAAAATCTACTTCCAAAAAGTTACTTTTCCCGAAAAGTAGATGATTTTTCAACTTTCGGGAAAGTAGATTATCGACTTTCGGGAAGTAGATTGAATTTTGAAGACACAAAAAAACAAAACAAAAAAAACACCCCAACACCAAAAAACACCGAAAGATTATCAAACCGAATTTAGCGAGATTATCACAGGAAAACGAAATTTGCATCATAAAAGATCACGCCGGGAAAGTATTCACTTTCCCGAAAAGTAGATAGATTTTCTACTTTTCGGGAAAGTAGATTATCGACTTTTCGGGGAAGTAGATTTTCGAATTTTGGGGGAAATATTACCTAATTTAGAGAAGTAGATTATCATAGAAAACGGGAAATTTGTATCATAAAAAACGGGAAAAATCTACTTTCCGGGAAAGTTGGTTAACTACTTTCCTGAAAAGTAGACAGATTTTCTACTTTTCGGGAAAGTAGATTATCGACTTTTCAGGAAGTAGATTTTCGAATTTTGGGGGAAATATTACCTAATTTTGCGAAGTAGATTATCATAGAAAACGGGAAATTTGTATCATAAAAAACGGGAAATATCTACTTTCCGGGAAAGTTGGTTATCTACTTTCCTGAAAAGTAGACAGATTTTCTACTTTTCGGGAAAGTAGATTATCGACTTTTCGGGAAGTAGATTTTCGAATTTTGGGGGAAATATTACCTAATTTAGAGAAGTAGATTATCATAGAAAACGGGAAATTTGTATCATAAAAAACGGGAAAAATCAACTTTCCGGGAAAGTTGGTTATCTACTTTCCTGAAAAGTAGACAGATTTTCTACTTTTCGG
>NW_024737042.1:2078043-2335543 GCF_018991925.1 Homarus americanus | reverse complement strand
CGAGTAATTACACAGTAAAAAGTAATTAAAAAATATCTCAAAAATCATTTGAACATTTTCTAAAAGCCATTTGAATGTTATAATTAAGATATCAAATTTTGGTTAACAGATCCTTAAATTAGCACATTCAGGAGTACTCTTATACTGAAATTCTTGAACAAAATCCATTTTTTGGCCGAAATGAAGAAAATTGCAAGTCTAAAGCCTTTGGCTGATTTTGGCCAAAATATTTTTCTCTGAACTAAAATTTAATGTGCCTAACTATTTAAGCACATCCAGAATAATACACAAGCACCAAGATATGACCTCGAAAAACCCATAAGTGGCGAGTAATCAGCATTGGCAAAAGTAATTAAAATATTTGAAAAATCATTTGAACATTTTCTAAAAGCCATTTGAACAAGTTATAATCAAAGATATCAAATTTTGCTAACAGATCCTTAAGCAGCACATTCAGGAGTACCTATACTGGGAATTTTTGAATAATCCATTTTTTAATGGAAATACAAAACAAAAGTCTAAAGCCTTAAAGGATTTTTTATTGCAATATTTTTTTTTTCTCTCTGAATCCAAAAATTTATCGTGCCTAACTATTTAAGTACATCCAACAATACACAAGCACCAAGAAAATGACCCTCGAAAACCCATATGGCGAGAGTAATTACATTGGTAAAAAAGTAATTAAAATTATTCCTAAAATCATTTGAACATTTTCTAAAAGCCATTTGAACAAGTTATAATCAAGATATCAAATTTGCTAACAGATCCTACAGCACATTCAGAGCAATGATACTGAAATTCTTGAACAAAATCCATTTTTAAGCCGAAATGACAAAAATTGTAAGTCTAAAGTTCTTGCAAGGATTTTGGCTAAAAATACTTTTTCTCTGAACTAAAAATTTACTGTGCCTAACTATTTAAGTACATCCAGAATACACAAGCACGCGAAGCGACCCTTGAAAACTCCATAAGTGGCGAGAATAGTATTGCAAAAGTACTAAAATATTCTAAAACTGTTTTGAACATTTTCAAAAGCCATTTGAACGTTATAATCAAGATATCAAATTTGGTTAACAGATCCTGAAGCAGCACATCTAGAGTACTCTATACTGAAATTTTGAATAAAAATCCATTTTTTGGCCGAAATGACAAAATTGTAAGTCTAAGCATTTTAGGCCAAAAAATACTTTTTTCTCTCTGAACTAAAATTTAATGTGCCTAACTATTTAAGTACATCCAGAATAATACACAAGCACTAAGCCAAGAAATGACCTCGAAAACCCATAAGTGGCGAGTAATTAGCATTGCAAAAGTAATTAAAATATTCTAAAAATCATTTGAACATTTTCTAAAAGCCATTTGAAAAGTTATCAAGATATCAAATTTTGGTTAACAGATCGTAAGCAGCACATTCAGGAGTACCTATTAGAAAACGGGAAATTTGTATCATAAAAACGGAAATATCTACTTTCCGGGAAAGTTGGTTATCTACTTTCCCGAAAAGTAGATAGATTCTTTCGGGAACGTAGATTATCGACTTTTCTCGGAAGTAGATTTTCGAATTTATGGGAAATATTACGTAATTTTGCAGAAGTAGATTATCATAGAAAACGGGAAATTGTATCATATTAAATGGGAAATATCTACTTTCCGGAAAGTTGGTTATCTACTTTCCCGAAAAGTAGACAGATTTTCTACTTTTCGGAAAGTAGATTATCGACTTTCGAAGTGAATTTCCGGAAATATTACGTAATTTTGCGAAGTAGATTATCATAAAACGGAAATTTTATCTTAAAAAGAAATATCTACTTTCCGGGAAAGTTGGTTATCTACTTTCCCGAAAAAGTAGACAATTTTCTACTTTCGGGAAAGTAGATTATCGACTTTCGGGAAATGGAATTTTCGAATTTTGGAAATATTACGTAATTTTGCAGTAGATTATCATAAAACGGAAATTTATCATAAAAAACGGAAATATCTTTTCCGGGAAAGTTGGTTATCTACTTTCCCGAAAAGTAGATAGATTTTCTACTTTTCGGGAAAGTAGATTATCGACTTTTCGGGGAAGCAGATTTTCGAATTTGGGGGGAAATATTACCTAATTTTGCGAAGTAGATTATCATAGAAACCGGGAAATTTGTATCATAAAAAATGGGAAATATCTACTTTCCGGGAAAGTTGGTTATCTACTTTCCCAAAAAGTAGATAGCTTTTCTACTTTTCGGGAAAGTAGATTATCGACTTTTCGGGGAAGTTGATTTTCGAATTTTGGGGGAAATATTACCTAATTTTGCGAAGTAGATTATCATAGAAAACGGGAAATTTGTATCATAAAAAATGGGAAATATCTACTTCCCCGAAAAGTCGATAATCTACTTTCCCGAAAAGTAGAAAATCTAACTTGGGCTATTCCTTATTAACATATTGGTAATGGTTGAGTCATACTTGAAAACAACATTAATATTTAGAAGCTTGAGGGACCGAACTAACGGGACAAATTCATCACGATAGGGCAGAGTCAAAATATTCTTAAGTGTAGGAACTTGTCTGGTTAGAGAGGAATGAAAGGATCTTTTAGCCCTTTTAAAGCAACGATCAACAAACACAGAAGGGTACCCATTACCAATATGTTAATAAGGAATAGCCCAAGTTTGAATGTAAATGGAAGTGTTTATTGTATTCCATGTAGCAAATGTAATTGTAATTATGTAGGTCAGACAGGAAAAACACTGCAGCTCAGAATCAAACAACATAAGTATAATATCAGAACTGCATCTGAAAGCAGTGCCTTGTTCGTTCATGTTAGGAATAATAATCACCCCATTGCTTGTGAAAAAAGCTTAGAAGTATTCAAATCATCTTGTGTCACAGAAAGACTTCTGGTTGAAGCTAGTTTGATTAAGGAATTAAAATCAATAAACTTTAGTGATGGTCAGTTCAAAACTGATAATATGTTACATAAATTTATTTGTCAGTGGCCCAAGGTTAAAAATGCTTTGAAAACCTTTGATCTTGATGTATGACAGTTATTTTGTGGGTCCCTTTTTTCTGACCTGACCTGTCTAGTCACGTCACCACCCTTCTCTTAAGCTCCTCTACGGTTGTGTTGGTGTGGGGATTAGTGGATGTCATCATTATGACCTGACCTCATGTTTTTAGGTCACCCTGTATATTTAAGCCTCTCTCTGTCCATGTAATCCAGTTGCCTCTGAAGATGTCTTGAATAAAGACGAAAGCTAAGGTACTCCGTTGTTTCCATTTTCCCGTGTGATTTATCAAGATGTATATATATGTACGTTTTCATTGTGGTTTTACATGAAATATATATATATATATATATATATATATATATATATATATATATATATATATATATATGCAAGTAAATCACTGTAGGTGTGCGTGGTCTAGGTATATGCTGATAACCACGAGGAAAGAAGAAAACACGAAGGTCCCAAGCGCTTTCGTGTAATTCACATCTTCAGGGGTGAGTACAGACTAGAGAGAGAAATACAAACCAAGGTGCATATATACAGAGGAGGGTGAGACCAGGTCCACATTGGTCAGGTATTAGGTAATGACCCTACTAATCTTTAAATAGCACACAATGGTTGGTGGTCAGGTCAGATGGTCAGGTGACCCGGCCTTCTCACCTGGTTACAAATCTTCTTAATTACAAAATTGTCCAGCTTGTACATGCCGTTACTCAAATTCATGTTGAATGCTTCGGTATGTTTAATAAGACTAGATTCTATGATGTTCCTACTATCAATTGAATTACATGGTAATATTGAGGAGGCATTATCCCAGTCAATGCAATGCTTGTTATCCCTCAAATGAACAAACAGAGCATTGGATTCCTGGCCTGTCCTAACACTGTATTTGTGTTGTTTAATTCTAGTTGCATTTATAAAATTCCTTGCAAGGAATGTAATATGTTTTACTTAGGCCATTCATAACCTTCATGTCCATAAACCTAATTGGCAGGGACGGTTTTTCGTTATACACATGAATAAAAACCCCAACAAAACCAGACCTAAACCTACTGTGTGCGTTGGTATACGTTCTCGAGTTGTTGGTAAGGTTTAATGTTAGATTTTCTTAATGTTTCTGAATGTAAAGTGTACTGATAAGATATTGTATTTGATGTTGTTGCTAGGGGTAGCGGCGAGTCAGACGTATTAACCCATAACAATTTTAATAGCTCTGTGTGCCAATTGTAATACATGGCATAACACTAACCATATTTAATCATACCTTAATTTAAATTCCTGGCGGAGGGTGAATCAAGTCCTGGTGTAGTCAACTGTGGTGAATACTCTTGTAGTTCCCACATGTTTTAATTGACTTCACTTCAAAAAGGACACTTGGAAAATTCACTACGGTACCTCGTCGTACTTTTAATGTTCACTAGAAAAAGGGATGCCACGCGTAAATTTTTCTTTAACCTTCAATTAGGTTCACTACCTCCGTTAACACTATTTATTTCCATTAATCCAATCAAGTTATGGGCCCATAACACTTCACTTGGCATCAGTGACAAATATCCTCTAATCTCATCGAGTCACTTCACCTTTTAACCAATATTTCCCATATATTAACACAACATTTCACGTTACGGGCCCTCCAGCACTTCACAACACCCAACACTTCCACTTATATCAGTATATAACACCGAAAGAGTATCAAGTTTTAAGGAAATTGTCAAAAATGAAGGAATAATGCACACGTCCACCTTGACCAGACAGACAGTGGGCACTTTATCGGTCAACTTTAAAGTGCCAGTGACAAGGACCACCGCGGTGTTTACATATATCGTGAAAACTGTGTCGGCGACCCCAAGCACCGAGGACAAAGTCCACGGTCTTTACAACTGACAAACATTAACAGATGTCTACCAGTGTCAGTGTCCCTCAAAGTGCCGCCAGTGACAAACACTTCCGTCCGCCCACAACAGATTTCAACCGATGGCCACCAATCACTTACTCCCGACGCACTCTGTATCATCTAAAGCGTGGGAACGGTTATCCTGATGGGAGTGTTATCGCGCTACTCAAGTCACTGAAAATATTCCACGCGCGGAGCCGTAGACAAGGCCGTCATACACATAAGCCCATTAGAACCGTAACCTCCACTAGGAAACCGGAGAAACCCACCCCTGACAAACCATACCACCACACTGAAGTTCCACGGATATGGTATGATCTCCCGTCTTTACTGCTATCCAACGTCACTTCCCTAGCTAACAAGTTCGACGAGCTGGCAACTACAGTCAGGTCAACCGCCGCGCGCGTGGTTGCCATATGTGAGACTTGGCAAATTGTACCTGAAACGTGTCACATTGAGGGATATCAACTCTTTCATCACCTTCGTCCACAAAGACGCGGAGGGGGCGTTGCCCTCTTCTGTCAAGATGACCTACGCCCGTCACGCCTGGATGTTCAAGTCCCAGCAGATGTGGAAGCATTATGGGTACGTGTCGTGCTGCGGGCACACCCACGCAACACTGCCTCCATATAATCTGTGTGGCATACCATCCGCCTCGATCACCCACCAGAGACACTCTTATCAATCATCTCATCACCACCTCAGACCACCTCAGAGTTAGGTACCCATGTGCCAAGTTAGTATTATGTGGGGATTTAAATGAAATTGACACCACTGATATCCAGGACCAGCTATCACTATCACAAGTTGTGAGCTTCCCCACACACGGTCAAAACACCCTTGACCTTATCTTAACTGACTTAGCGGACCAGTACCAACCTCCTCAACCACTGCCTCCTATTGGGTGTAGCACACACTTATCAGTGCTCTGGTCCCCTGCTGCCACTCCCACTCAAGTACAGAGACCCTACATCAAGACCTACAGGCCGATTACTGACTCTGCAATACGCCTCTTTGGACAGTGGATAGTTCACTATCCCTGGACTGAAGTACTCAGCGTGGATGACGTGGAAACCAAATGGATAAATTATACCAACACCACCACCGAAGCTCACCACCACTTCTTCCCCGAGAAGTCCGTCAGATCTCACCCAGCTGACTTGCCCTGGATCACACCTCGGATCAAAAGACTTATGCAACAGAGAGACAGAGCCTTTCATCTCAATGACCACATCCGCTACAGGTCACTTCGCAACAGAGTCATCCGCGAAATACGCACTGCAAAGAAGTCCCACTACCCAACCAAATTACAACACCTGAAGCAGACCAACATCAGTCAATGGTATGGTAAGCTTAAAGAACTCTGTGGACTAAACAATATGACACATCCCCTCCCCTTCCTCAGCCATCTCACTAATGTTGACGCAGCTGAGCAAACAAATAACCATTTCGCTACTATATGCCAGACGCTCCCACGGCTTGACACAACCACTCTCCCTGCTTACCTACCAGCCCCCCTTCCCACTGACTTAGTAGAAGAATTTGACGTAGCAAAACGCCTGGACAAACTAAAATTAAAACGCTCTACCACCCCCATTGACTTACCAATGAAACTATTCAAGGAGTTCTCCCCGGAGCTTGCTAAACCCCTCTGCTCCATCATCAATGCTTCTCTCAGTCAAGCCAGATGCCCAGCTGACTGGAAGACCTCTTATGTATCACCAGTGCCCAAGTCAACCAGCCCACAATCCTTAAATCAGCTACGACCTATTGCAATCACCCCAATACCCAGCCTAATCTGTGAAAGTTTTGTGTTTGACTGGGCTTATGCTGATATTGCAGGAGTCGTAGACCCTCAGCAATTTGGCAACATGAAAACTTCCTCCACCACTCACTGTCTTGTCAGCTTTCTCGATTACATATACCGCCATCTCGAGAAACGAAAAACGTCTGTAGCTGTCGCCTTCATTGATTTCACTAAAGCGTTCGACCTAGTCGACCACAATATAATCATAAACAAAGCTATTGACCTCGGGCTTCGGAGAAATCTCATACCATGGCTTACAGACTTCCTCAGTGACCGACGCCAAGCTGTACGCTTCCGAGGGGCTGTCTCCACCTTTCAGTCACTCACCTGTGGCGTCCCCCAAGGCACCAAGATGGGACCACTCTGCTTCCTTATGCTCATCAATGATGCCCTAAGAGAAACCCCTGCTCGCTGGAAATATGTCGACGACTCCACCATTGGGATCAGCGTCAACAATTCTGCTCCCAACTATACCGCCCTTCAGGATTTATTGAACAGTCTCCAAAACTGGGCCACCAACAACCATGTCACCATCAACCATACCAAGACCATGGTTATGCACATCAACCTCTCCTCCGACATTGTCCCACCTCCCTCCATTACCCTAGGTCCGAACACACCCAGGTTGTAGATTCCACGAAGCTCCTCGGCGTCACCATAGACAACAAACTAAATTGGAAACCACACGTCAGTGAAGTTGTCAAATCCTCCAGTTTCCGTCTCCACCTCCTCCGCCGACTCAAGTCCCTCGGAGTTCCTGCACCACGAGCTCCTCAGTGTATACACAACATTCATACTTCCCAAGCTCACCTATGCCTCCCCCACCTGGTCTTCCTCCCTAAATGCCACACAACGTAAACACCTAGAAAAAGTGCAAAAGAGGGCATGCAAGATTATTCTCTCCCCTTCCTACTCCACATATCAAGAAGCGCTCAACACACTGACCCTTTCGACTCTCACTGACCATCACCACGGCCTCATCTGCAAATTTGGTAAGAAGCTTCTACACCATCCCGACACCGGCCCCTACTACCACCTGAGATCCCCTGTCCGAGAATTGCTGTTCGACACCACAACCGCATCCAGCCCATACGTGCACGAACTGATCGCTATAAGAACAGCCCAGTCCCAACCATTGTAAAAATTATCAATAACATGTAATAAATCAGTGTATTCACTCCCAGTAAACACTGCTCCCTACACTGTCACTATGTTGAAATGAACTGTAGTTTGAGCTGATCCCCATCTAAGTTACTATATGTCTTATTTGTGTCACTTATGTCACTTGTATATTATTTGTAATTCGTAACCCATTCCCCAAATATGTAACTGTATATTTTCAGCCTTCTGGCTGCCAAGCTCTTTCAATAAACCGTTAATTATTATTATTATTATTATTATTATGTTGTGGCTGTCAGCTGCCCCATACATGTTGCCATATCGCCAAAATTTATTTATTTTTAATTCTCTATCGTATAAATCGTTGTTGATGTTAGAATACTGACGTATATCAATTATATTCTAACTTATCTTATTACTCTAAAATAAAACCTTGGTGAGCTTTATTGGAAGTAATAAAAAAAAAGAAATATCAAACAAGCACTGGAACGACTCTTTAAGGTACAACAATTCAATAATTATCTTATCACTCATATATTACCGTTACTATGCGAGATTTAAATTACTTTGCAGCAGTTTTTAACGAAGACGAAAACAAATAAATAAAATAAAATCAATAAATAAAACACGAAAATGATCATAAACGCGTAAGTCAAGATAGGTGGAGGGAGGAGAGGCAGTCCACACACCACCTTCATTTATCATCATCTTAATAAATACGTATAAGCAGTCCCGGATTATCCATTAGGCACAGTAGGCACAGTGCCTAGGGCCTACGAAAAATAAAACGAGAACTTTTCTTCCCCTTTTTCTACAGGTTATTATTAAATTGATACTGAGGTACTTTTTTCCATTTATTAATTACTTAATCCTATTAGTGTCCACCAGCTAGCGGTGCTTCTTGTAAACAAAACTATTTCTGTACTGTACAAGAACAGCTGATCTAACCCATTTTCTTTGACTCGATTCATGGCAAACATCACTGAATCTTATTCTTTCGACATCACATTTTATAATTAGGTACTAGCTTGTGTTATTAGTGAATATGCTGTCAAATGGGGCCCCATATCTTGGAGGTGCCTAAGGCCTACGAAAGTCTTAACCCGTCACTGCGTATAAGGAGATCACACACACACACAAAACACTAATGACTGTTAATACGCAGTTTTATTTTGACTTGTTTTTTGAGGACACATTTTTTTCTGTAATTATCACAACTTTACAAGTGTATTCGATGCTAATTGATTAAACGGTGACGGCGTTACTTTTACTTTTATCCTCTTCGCCACTGATCGGCTTGTTAGCCGCTTGGGCGATCGGTCACGTCTCTTTTCATTCATATTCTTCACCAAAAGATCGGCTCGCTAGCCTCCCAGGCGATCGGTCACGTCTCTGTCACGCACTGTTGGCAAATACTGGGCATGCACCGGCTCTTGAATGTACCTGAACCCACTCCAGTGTTGGTCAAGTCTTCTCTTGAAAGAGCTCACACTCGGTGCCGTCACAACACTCTCTGGTAGATTGTTCCAAGAGTTTACAACCCTCACTCCGAAAAAGTTTGCCCTCACGGTTTTCTGGACTTGCGGCTTCTTCAATCTTGAGCTGTGACCCCTTGTGGGGCGAACGTCCGCCAGCTCCAAGTAAGGACACTCAACTGAGTAGTGCCCCCTGAGATGCTTATACACCTCAACTAGGTCCCCCCTTGCCCGTCTGTAGTATAAGCTAGGCAAATTCAGGCGCTCCAATCTCTCAGGGTAGCTGAGGTGCCGAAGTGCAGGCACCAGTCTGGTGGCCCTCCTTTGAACATTTTCAACCAAGTGACAGTCCCTAGCATATCTCGGGGACCAGACGGGGTGACAGTACTCCAGATGGGGAAGCACTTCACTCTTGAAGATCGTTACGACGGACGGACCGTCTAGATATCTGAACGTCCTTCTTATAAGACCCAATAATTTATTTGCCTGATTTACCTTCTCCTCGCAATGGCCCGAGAACTTCAGCTCATTGTCAACATACACACCTAGGTCCTTCTCACATTCAGTCTCAACTAGTGCAGTTTCCTCATCCCGTTAGGACATATGATACGCCTCCTTACCGTTGGTACGCCCCAGGTGCATCCTCTTACACTTCGTGACATTGAATCTCAGCAGCCATTCCTGGAGCCCAGAGGTCCTTCTGCAGCTCTTCACAGTCAGCTTGGTTCTTAATTTCCCGAAATAACTTAGCGTCATCGGCAAACATTTGTATGGAGGAGTGTACAACGTCAGGCATGACATTTATGAAACAAACAAACAACAGCGGGCCCAATACACTGCCCTGTGGTACCCCACTTGTGACAGGTACGGATGACGATTTCGTGCCATTAATCACCACACACTGCTTACGGTCATGTAGAAAGTCTTCTATCCACGCAAGGACATTTCTCCGAATTCCGTACCCTTCCAGTTTTATTTTCACCCTTTCAAGGGGTACACTGTCGAAAGCCTTGGCAAAATCTAGGTAAATATTGTCGATATTATCACCCCGTTCCAGAATATGGGTCCAAATATCGAATACCTTGAGCAATTTTGTTAAGCAGGAGCGCCCCGGCATAAAACCGTGTTGGCAATCCTTTACAAGATTGTTTCGTATTAGATGTTCCATTGCGGCATCTCTGATAATACTCTCAAGTACCATACATATTATGCTGGTCAGGCTCACTGGTCTATAGTTGTTCGTAGAGTGCCGATCGCCCTTCTTGAAGATATGACTCACATAAGCCACTTTCCATTTACTGGGGACCATTTGTTCATCCAGGCATTTACAAAACAGGATCTTCAGGGGCTCTGCAAGCTCATTGCACAACTCTCTTAGCACTCTAGGATGCACCATGTCAGGACCGGGAAATGCCACATTGAAGTTCCAAGTTTTTAGTTGTAAAGGAATTTGAGAGAAATTTTTGTGAAATGGTAATACTAAGAGATTCTTATGGTCATGGGTGGGCTTGGGATCGGTTCTATAAAAAAGATTTCTTAGTAATGTTCAGGCATTTGTCTATGAAAGATCTAGGGTATTTAAGGTTCAAGCCAATATTATAGATATTCCGGGCTGCAAATTCTCATAGCACGTAAAAACATTGATGAAAATACCGACTGTTTGACTCTATTATGGTGGGCAGAATAATAATGAATGTATGAACACACATTAGTAAGTTTTCTATAAATACTGAACTTGAAGGTGTTACCTATTCTGTGGATCAGACAGTCTAGGAATGGCAATTTACAGTCATGCTCTAATTCCACAGTGAATTTGATAAAGGGGGCTAAGTAGGAACATTATAGAATCCAGTCTCATTAAACATACCGAATCCATCAACATGAATTTGAGTAATGGTATGTACACAAACTGGATAATTTCGTAATTAAGATGATTTGTAACCAGGTGAGGTTGGGTCATCTTACCCTCTGATCTGACTACCGACTGCTGCGGTGCTTTTTGAAAAGAGAGAGAGAGAGAGAGAGAGAGAGAGAGAGAGAGAGAGAGAGAGAGAGAGAGAGAGAGAGAGAGAGAGAGAGAGAGAGAGAGAGAGAGAGAGAGAGAGAGAGAGAGAGAGAGAGAGAGAGAGAGAGAGAGAGAGAGAGAGAGAGAGAGAGAGAGAGAGAGAGAGAGAGAGAGAGAGAGAGAGAGAGAAAGAGGAGAGAGAGAGAGAGAGAGAGAGAGAGAGAGAGAGAGAGAGAGAGAGAGAGAGAGAGAGAGAGAGAGAGAGAGAGAGAGAGATTCGCAACTTTTTGGGAAATGTTACCTAATTTTGCGACGTACATTATCAGAAAATGGGAAATCTGTATCATAGAAATTGGGAAATATCTACTTTCTGGAAAAGTTGGTTATCTACTTTTCCAAAAAGTATTTTTTCTACTTTTTTGGGAAAGTAGATTATCGACTTTTCAGGGAAGTAGATTATCGACTTTTGGGGAAATATTACCTAATTTAGCGAAGTAGATTATCATAGAAAACGGGAAATTTGTATCATGGAAAATGGAAAATATCTACTTTCCCAAAAAGTAGATTTTCTACTTTTCTGGAAAGTAGATTATCGACTTTTTGGGAAATATTACCTAATTTGCTTAATAGATTGTCATAGAAAACGGAAAATTTGTATCATAGAAAATAGGAAATATATACTTTCCGGGAAAGTAGATCATCGACTTTTTTGTGCAATATTGCCAAATTTTCCGAAGTAGATTATCATAGAAAACGGGTTAATTTGTATCACAGAAAATGGGAAATGTCTACTTTCCAGGAAAGTTGGTAATCTACTTTCCCAAAAAGTAGATTATCTACTTTCCCAAAAAGTAGATTATCTACTTTCCCAAAAAGTAGATTATCTACTTTTTAGGAAATTAGATTATCGACTTTTCTGGGAAAATGTTACCTAATTTTCCTTAAATAGATTATCATAGAAAATGGGAAATTTGTATCACAGAAATGGGAAATATCTACTTAATGGGAAAGTTGCTTACCGTATCTACTTATCATAGAAAACAGGAAATTTGTATCATAGAAAATGGGAAATATCTACTTTCTGGGAAAGTTGGTTATCTACTTTCCCAAAAAGTAGATTATCCACTGGAAATGAATATAAACATAGAACAGATTACTGTACTGTATTGGCGGACTAGCCTATCAGCTGATGCTCACAACAAAACGTTTTTGTCGTAAGGATTTCGTTAATCGAAGTTTTGTTCGTTAACCGAATTGAAGATCCTTATGGGAGCTAATTCGTTAATCGAAATTTCATTAATCAAACCTTTCGTTAAGCAAGGGACCACTGTATATATTAAATGCTTCCTATGAAAGCGTGAATTTGCTACCAGAGTTTAACAGTTAATTCATGTATAATACTTCTGATAAACTTTCTTCGTGCTTATGTTTGAAAAATGAATGAATGTATGTATCTTTATATAATTTAGCTAAATATCTTTCTCGTCAGAAACGGTCATCCCAACGATTATGAATAAAATCATTTAAAAATACATCATTACTTCAGGACAAACTGGACAGGTTTGCAACGGCCAATCAGCTGTAAATTTTGAGGAGGGGGCGGGGCATTTTTTCTCAGCTGGAAAAAAATGCGCTATAGTATACAACTCGATCAACATTTGGAAATACATTCAGTACTGCACAGATCACTAAACAAAACTATGTCCACAAAAGGTTAAAAATAAGTTTAAAATTGTGCATTCTTTATCACTTCATTATCACTTGTACAATAGTAGTACATAAAACATCACAGGTAAAAATACATGTTTATAGAGATCAGATAATTATTTCACACCATGTAAATACCTGCAGTAGTATATTACATTACCTTAGGCAGCAGAAACTATAAAACAATGCTAAATCAACCAAGAAATAGGAATGGCCTCAAGTTTCACAATGTAAAGTACAGCACTGTACTGTGTATGTAAAAAAACATGATAATTCCCACTAAATCATGGAAATATCTGCAGTTAATAGTGATGTAGGTGAAGAAACACGACTACTGCACTTATAAAGAGTAGAATACCAAGTCACTTGATAGGAGCCACTAAGTGCTTGCATAAAAAGTTAATCATCAACTTGCACAATACTGTATGTGTACCGGTATATACAGTAGGGCCGGGATATATCACAAGATGGGGTCCAATGATGTATGCTATATACTAAATCGCGATATATAATTACATGTAATGAATGGGGAAAATGCAGGCCAAAAAAGTGACTAAACTTGACTAAACGAGTTCATTTTCTTACAAGCTAAAGCACCAATGAACACTACACTCGGGAACAACAGGCTATTTCAATATCAAGGAACACTAGACTCGGCAGTTGACGCACCATCCTGGGAACACCAGATTGCCACTCTCACTTGACAATCCCACAGCTACATAAACAAACATCAAAAATATTAAAAACAGTATTAAATCATTTCCATTAAGCTTTCCATCATCCTCACTTCACTTTTCACGTCAGTAGCAACCCATTTACACTCGCTTTAGAAATTTGAATCTGCACCAGACTCGGCAGCTTACGCGCCATCCCAAGAACAACAGAGACACACTGCCACCCTTACTTAACAATCATAAATGAACAAACCAAAAATATTAGTTACAGTATTAAATCATTTCCATTACCCTCACTTCATTTTTCATGTCATTAGCAACCCATTTACACTCACCTTAGAAGTCATAATCTGCAGCAGAGTCAGCTGCTTTCTCGTCAATCACTCTGAAAGACTGTGCGGGCAAGCGTGAGTGAGCAGCCATGGTGGCGCCTCTGGTGAGCAAATAACGCATTTGTTTGCCATGGCAGTACATTTGAAATAAAAATAAAATTATTGCTATATATAGGAAAACTTTTATAATTTTAGTAGCCGCGATATGAAAAACTCGTTATATAAAGTCGCGATATATCCCGACCCTACTGTATAATAAATCAGGTGTAATAGTGAGACAAATGAACAGACTGATAGGAATTACAACACCACAGTGCCAATGTATTCTTGGGTCACAAATAAAGGCAAAATTATAGATACCCTATTAAATTAAAAAAATACACATTAAAATAAACTCCATTAACCATGCATGCTGGCACTATGATTAATGGGGGTGATACCACAAGCCAGTAGTCCCGTTTAAAGATGCCAATACCGTACACCATTACCACACTTAGGGCTAGTCAGTTCAGAGATTCATTCCCGTGACTCGGTTTCACCACGGAGAAGCAAATTTTTGTCCACAACTGTACCTGATACTACATCACTAACTGTATTGTACCAATCCCTTAAGAATATCAACACCATCACTGTAATGCTTTAATACATTAGTATATGAGGTGACCCCATCCAAGGTCACTTCATAGGTGGAATATGATTAAGGTAACTTAAGGTACAGTGACCCCTCAGAATAATGGACTTCTCTCTCCATATACTGTAATCTGTTAGGTTGGGGTACAGGTATTAAACAAAACAGACCCTCGATATAACGGACTTCTATCTCCATACAGTTTGTTGGATGAAGGTTTAATACTTAACAGACCCTCAATATAGTGTACTTTTATCTCTATAAAGTTCACTAGGTAATGGGCCCTCGATATAACAGACTTTTTTATCATGAAAGTCCGATAAATATAAGTTTTACTGTATACTGTAGTACATTACATCCCCCTTTTACCAGTGCCAATAATAAATGGTACAATCTGAACTATAACATTATTACACCTTCAAAGTCACTCATAGGTGGTGTAGGACTGTGGCAATAGGCGGATAATGATAGAAACATCAGCAATAAGTAGATGCAGATGATGCAGTACTACCATTACCATACACCACAATCACACCCATAAAGACAATATTTAAACTAATACAGGTATAACTTACCAGCACAAAAACACTATCACCACAATGGACTTAATTAAGACTTTAAAGACCCACTTACAAGACATATTATTTAGTGCATGTCAATACTATAATGTACAGTTGCATGCACTTATTCCTGGTAGAGTGTCTTGGCGCGTTTAGTCAGATACCGTAGGCAATTCTGTGTTTGTTAATATCATATTACAACACCTGGAATGGCCCTGAGGAAAGTCGCAATAGCAGCCAGCCTAAGAACACTAGATAAACGTTCCTTACAGAGCTATTGCCACATCTCTCATAAATGAGCCAACCACTTTACCAGGTATAAGTGGAGGTGACTGCACAGTACACATAGTAACTAGGGAGATCAGACAGTACACCAAAATGTACTATGACAACATATAAATAAATGATTATCCAACAAATATCTTAATCAATTTCATTTTAGTATCTGTCAAAGAATCTGTATAACATCATTATCATTTTTTGGTAGTCCAGGTACAGTATACATAACTACATCAATACTTTACACAAAACTTACACAAGAGATTAAAAGCTGCACAACTGCTTGAGTGGAACAGTATCATGGAAATCCACTTATTTAATGTAAAAAAAAAAAAAATAAAAAAAAAAAGTGTTCTATGATTGTACAAATATTAATTTTATGGAATCATCAAAGTTATTAAAATTAATCTTGAATTACCAGTTAGCATTAAATGAACTCTTCATTAGAATTCAAATCAAAGAAGACAAATCCTTGAAATAAATGGCAATATGTACAGTTGGAGTCAAAAGTTATCTAAACCCTAAAATGAAGCAGCATTGACCCCAAATGAGATAAAACAACACAACTGCACCAATTTCAAGCCAGGTTTGGTTAGGTCAAGTTAAGTTAGGTTAGGTTACGTTAGGTCAGGTCAGGATACTCATTCCCGTGACTCAGTTTCACCACGGGGAGCAAACTTTTGTCCCCTATTGTACTACCAGAGTATATAGTATATGAAAATGAGCACCCCCTTTTTTTAATGAAGGCCAACTGTGTAAGAGTACATTGGAATTTGTATACTATATAAATAGAACCAATATACAGTAATGAAAAAATCCTCTTCGCTACTGTACATCAAAATGAGGAAAAGCTTTATAAAGGATATATTCACCATCACATAGAGTAATCCCCCCTAAGGTGGTACGGTGCACATGATGAGCGGATGTTTGGGCCACGGTTAGGTTAGGTTAGATTGGTTCCTAACCACCCTGGCCCAAAAGTCTACTCACCACAGTACATTCACACACACACACTAAAGATCAGTTAGTGCCCTCCAGATGAAACAAAAGATATTCAGGGCATATAATGTATGGGTTTGCAAACTTCCTTGAGATGGTGCAAGGAAAAGCAAGGCAATAAGGAAGTATGTATGATATTAACAAAGTCAGAGCCATAGATAGAGAGAGTTTGACCAACCAGGCATCACGTTGTCACTCATCGGGCAGGAGGTCTTCTCGGGCTGTCTCCCACATACTTCATAAATATGCTTATCCCATTGTAAAAATTATTGCAATTTTACTAAATAAACATCATCATCATCATCATCCTCTACAGTACAAGCGCAAACTTATTAGTCAGCTGAGTAACAACATACAGTAGTGCCTGCATGTCACCGAGTTGACCAAACTCTCTCTATCTACAACACTAAACCAAGTGACAGCATAGGTGGAAAGGAAGAAGAAGTCTGTACAACACTGACTTATACAGTATGTAACTAGGCAATATTTCAAGAAAAAATTAAGAATTTTATGAAAGTCAGAGAGAAGTTAAACATTACAGTATTGTTGTGTTTTGCCTCACTGTTCGATCAGCTTGGAGATACTTCTTGTACACCCAAAATGTAGACCAACTGTGTGTGGGTGTATAAAACAAGATTTCAACACACAACACTGCATGTATGAGATGACATTTAACAAGTCACAAAAATAGTTGCATTACATTAAAAACTAAACATTCAAAATTTAATTAGCATACACAGCACTGAAGACATTTGTATCTATGGCTGGTCATCTACTTGAACATCTAAAACAATATATGTTGTAACAATTATCAATTTAAAACACAAATTTGTAGGAATGAATATTAGAAACTTACTTTTATCTTCTTCACCACTTGATAGCTGGATGTAATATTTGGAACATTATTATTGTGTGTGAGTAGCACTGAATGACCTGGGAGATACAGTACTTGGTTTACCTTACAAGTCATGTGTCTGCATGCAGTAAGTCTATCTTGGTTTGCATTACAAAAATCCCATACAGTGCTACTGATAAATTACATAAAAAAAATCTAAAAAAAATCACACTTTATCCATTGGTATTATATTTCACATTTTAGTAATTTTAATGAATTTTAATGTAAGTACTGTACAGTAAAATTAATTTAACACAACATGACCAAACAGATGTAGCAATTGTAACCATAGGAATAAAAACATATGTGTCAGTTTAAAAAATTACTAAATAAAAATTAAACGAGATTTTGATTTACATAACTTAAAAAAAATTAATAGCAAGAAATTACTGGCAGCCTCACAACCTTGATGTGGGTCATTAAAAATGACCTGTGTCCCAGTGGGCTAATAACTGAAAAAAAAAAAAAAAAAAATACAGCACAAAGTTACAACATTTTCTGAGTGTGATCAAGGCTTCTGCAAAGTACCGTATACTATCAACTCTCCCCCTGAAGCACGAACCCCGAGATTCAGACTCACGAATCCAAAGCATTTATGAAGAAAATAACGTATACTGTATCGGTCAACAGCTTTGGGTTCACGAGTCTCGGGGTTTGTGGTTCAGGAAAGAGATGAACGGACTTTACAGTAGTTGACTGTACACATTCCAACATCAACTTGCAATATTCAACACAATCCTATACTGAAGCTAATAACTCACTCCACACTTCTTTTTCTTTTGTTTTTTTACATAGAATAAACAGTTACCCGGTACAACCAGGAACAAGATTTCCTTCAAACAAGCTCCTCTTATCCTTTATATAACTGGCAGCTTGAAACTACTTTCTCCTCCTCCCTCATATGTGCAAAATATGAAACACAAGGAACAAGATGATAGTCACTGTCTTCACAACTAATTTCCACTCATGATGGATTAATTCTGAGAGCATCAACCGTGTACTGTACAGACAGTCCCTGATTTATGAAAAGTTTATGTCCTTGGAAAAACTTTTGTCAGTAACATCCCATATTTTCATTAACTGAGAAACATTCCTATGAAAATGAAAACTTCCCAAAATGTCTGAAAATTTTACAAAACATATTTTTAATGAATAATTGTTGCTCATAATATGTATAAATGAATAGGCAGTAGGCAGTTAACAAACAGGGAGGTACTGCCACCAGGAAAGATATTGAAAGCATAATGTGTTGTCTAATGGTAGACCCTGCTGCCATATGGCATCACAAACCCAGGTTGTTGATCTGACTTTCTGCCTCATTTACACACAATTGCAGGGTCTCAATTGTTTCTCTTTCTTTGAAAACACAACATACATATATCGTTTCTCACTCTTGATTTGTATAAAATTTTCCAATTCTGTATTTATTTAGTTGTTTTTTCTTTTCCACCCCGATGTGGGTTGGTGACCTGTACCCGGGTCGGCTAATCCCGTTTAAAAAATTAAATAAACAAATAAATAAATAAATAAATAATAATAATATTATTAAAAATGCAGGTTCATCTATTGCTTACTATGTTTTAACATCCAGATTACAGTATACTATATCAGTTAGTGACATAATAGTATTTCCAGCCTGTCAACCTTCACATCCAAAATATTCTGAACACTATGAATTATTGCAACTCTACACCTGCCTCAGCTCCATCACTGATCTTCAACTGTCATACTCAACCAGTGCTGTTAATCTAATACAGTACAAACTCATATTATGATGCTAAACCCACTACAATACAGTACAGTACAGTACAGTACAGTATACAGTTGTACCCCACTTAACGCGGTCAATAGAACCCAGAGGGTCCCGCGTTAAGTGAAATCCGCGTTAAGTGAACAACAGAACATATGGGATTAATTCCAATAGAAACCGGCCCGACCCCCAAACTCCACTTTTTGAAGACACATAACTATGTTGTAGTAAAAATAACATCTTAATTTTATGATGGTACATGCACACAATTAATACTTAAGAGAAATAGAGAAATACAGTCGCCAAGTTAATGTCCATTCAAATAATGGACTCAACTCCCTCCCCCTCTTCTCACACTACACTGCTGGCTCTTCCCTCTCTGAGAAATTTTTGGGGAAAACCACTAAATTTTAATAAATAATACCTCAAACTAAAGTTAGGATAATACAATTGACATTGCTGGATTCCTTGTAAGACCAGGAATATTTTGAATATAAATGTCATATATTTTGCACAAAAGAGAACATATTTACTCAGAGTAAACATTTTATCTAAAATTTGTATGTCTAATGCAAAATATATGATGTTTATATTCAAAATGATCACCAAATTATAAGAATTCCAGCAATGTAAATTATATTCTGGCCGGGTAATTTGTATGAATTTTATGAGCTAAAACAGGCAGTCAGGCAGGGTGGCGGGTGGGGCAAATCTAAAAATAGCGTCTCGAGCCGGACACTCACCGCGTATATGTGGAAAAAATCCGTGTTAAGTGAAAGTTCAGCTCTGGCGAGGCACAGCGTATATGAAAAAACGCGTTAAGTGAAACCGCATTAGGCGGGGTAATACTGTACTCTTAGAGGCAGGCAACCTTTACTAGGTCTTGAGCCTTACTTATAAAAAAAATATCAGGACCTGGTGTCATAGACTGAGATTTTTATTTTATTTATTTATTCTTATTTTTTTTTTTACGGGGATTTGCCCACCCAGGCACAAGTCATCGATCCACATTGGGGCCTGGGGAGTGAAAAAAAATTAATTGAACCAAAAATAAAATCAGAAATAGAAACAATTAAACAAACCAAGAGTGAGAAATGATACATATGTTGTGATGTCAGAGAAAAAGAAACAATTGAGACCCTGCAATTGTGTGTAAATAAGGCAGAATGTCAAGTCAGAATCAGCAACCTGGGACTGTTCCTAGTTTCTCCCAAAATTATAGATAATAGATTCTGAAAATTACCTTTCCATAACTGCCATACAATATTTAGGAGAATGTTGTCAATTAGTTTCTCACACTAGCTATCTATTTGTTATTATTAACTATTTAATAAGATATACGGTGAAAAACGTTTTAGGATACGATTCACAAACTTCCCCCCCAAGGACCACATCTCCTTCCCTCCCCTTCCTCCCTCCCTCCAGTGATACAAACACTCTTAGGACACTTCCCCAAGACCCAAAATCATGGTCAAGTTATCTGGGGGAAATTTTGATTTAATAACTGAAAAAAAGTTTCCAAAACCACAATTGTTATCATGGTTAAACATAGAACTCAAATTTCAATTAATAAATCAGACAACTTCACAATCAGGAATGGTAATCATCATTATTTGTAAAGCACTCAATATCTGCTAACTATACATCATAACTGTACAGTACAGCATTATGTTAAATCTCCCTGTAGTAAAATTTACTGTACGTACAGTCACTCAATTTTTTTTCTTGCAAAATTGTGTTAAGAAAATATGACAACGGATGAAGGATTTTGACAACCCTACTGAGACAATGAAGGATCTCAGTATTCATTCTGACAAACATCGACCCCCCCCCCCCACACACACAAATGAAGATACAGTACTTTTGTATTTTAGGTGACTCCAGTCACCATCATTAATGTGTTTGCAGGAACTAGTCGGGTTCTGTACAGTGTGGAAACCCTGTGTTTGTTGACATTCAACAGAAGGAAACTAGAGCTAGCAATAGAAAAACATACTATGGAATCAAACTAAAGCATCATTAAAATGAGCATCTCAATGTAATGATTTGTGGAACATTTATATGACGCACTAGTAAAGGGCACTGTACACTCTCGCCAAAAACTTCTCCAAAACCTGGTCACGATGGATGTGAGAATGAGCACAATGGGGGGTTGTCATCTGGGAATGGTTTCAGATTCTTTGTTCATTCTTCAGATTACATAGTGTAATTAGCGTTAGAGAAGTTTTTGGTGAGTGTAAATGCTAAGCTGTCTATAAGATCATCATCCACAAGACACCTTTGAGAATATCTGGGGCAGGGGACACATTATGGCTACAGCAGACAAGTAAGATTTGTGCCAACTTAACCAGAAAAAGTATCAACACGATTTTGTTCTTTTGCTTTTAGCTGATGGTACTACAGCTCCTCCCCGACTTACGACGGGATTAGGGACCCAAATCCAGGTCGTAAGTCAAAATGGTAGTAAGTCGAAAATGCTAAAATAATACATAGAAAATCTGAAATGGGTGTCTCTTTTTCTTCTCAGCACCACAAAACTCTCACTATTAAGCTTGCCAGCCATTTTAAAGTGAACTACAAACAAAAATTTTGTCTGTGTACTGACATTGGGAATCAAAAATATGTAATTTGACAAAATTTTGGTATGACTGGGGCAGGTCGTAAGTGCGGGTGGTCGTAAGTCGAGTAGGTCGTAAGTCGGGGAGGAGCTTCTTTAATTAAAAATTTTTTTCCTCCACACATATCTTGAAAGTTAATGTTTCCAAACAGTTATATCTTTGCATACATTTAATTCAGCATTAAAACGAGCCAAAAATGGGTATCCTTAACAGTTATATATGAATTTATTTGCAACATATGAATATTAATTGAACAGTACGTATGAACAAATGAGATGCAACGGGGGTGGGGCGGGGTGGGGTTGGGCAGGGTGGAGGCGAGGTGGGGTTGGGCGGGTGGGGTGGGGTGGGGTGGGGTGGGGGTGGGGTGGGGTGGGGTGGGGTGGGGCAGGGCAGGGCAGGGCCGGGCAGGGAGGTGGGGTGGGGTGGGGTGGGTGGGGTAGGGACATGTACCATCAACTAAAAAACAAAAAATGACTATAGTGTTATCTTTGGTTCCAGAGTTATTATCTACCTCTGGGAAATAGATCAGTTATCAGTGTACAGTAATGAACTTGTACAGGTTAACAGCATACAGTAACACCTGTACAGTGAGTTCTGCTATAACGCGTGCTTTGACAATGCGAATTGGCTCTAACGCGATTTATGAATAGAGGAACGATATTTGTATAACGCGAACGCTTGTTTGCTATAACGCAATTTTTTTTACTATTTTTCCAATTTTGTGGTATTAACTGTGAATATGGTAAAGAAGAATATCTCCAAGAAGCATTCTGGTGATCGCATTCCCGGTGATGATCGTAAAAGAAAGGCTATAACCCTTGAAGAGAAACTCGATGTTATCAACCTCAAAATCACCCTTCTCCCCCATCAAGTTATATTCATATTTTTTCAAGGTAAAGTGTTATATTTACTGTATGATTTCGTTATTAGATATGAATGTAACATTTATTTAGACTGTGCTATCCTTTGTGTTAGGCTAACTACTAAATTTTTTTCGATTTCGAGTAGTAATCTGCACCTAACCCTATTTTCTCCATAAGCCCAGTTATTTCTATTACGCGAATTTCTATAACACGATGTTTTACAAGAACACAACTATCGCGTTATAGCAGAACTGACTGTACTACATCTTGGCCTTCAAAGACAAGAACTATTCATCATAACCTTCCCCCAAAAAAGAAAATAGATGTTTCTTTAATTACTGAGACAACTACAGTGAAACCTTGATATAAAGAACTTCTCTCTCCATATACAGCTGCTCCCCAACTTACGACTGGGATAGGGACCCAAATCTAGGCCGTAAGTCGAAATGGTCGTAAGTCGAAAATGCTCAAATAATACATAGAAAATCTAAAATGGGTGTCTCTTTTTCTTCTCAGCACCACAAAACTCACTTTTAAGCTTGCCAGCCATTTTAAAGTGAATTACAAACAAAAATTTTGTCAATACACACCGCAATCACTGACGTTGGGACTTGAAAATATGTAATTTGATAAAATTTTGGTACGACTGAGGCGGTCATATGTCTGGGTGGTCGTAAGTCGAGTAGGTCGAAAGTTATGTGGACGTTTCACATCTAACGAACCTTCAATATAAGACTTTAATCTCTATATAGTACGTTATATGGAGTTTTCACTGTATTTCTTAACAAGTGGATAAATACAATACTGTACAGCATATTTCCAAACTTAGCTTACATGTACAGAATGGAGAAAAAATGTGGAAGTCCCAATTCATTTTGTCTCGTTCATCACTAACCAAGAATGAAAGAGTCTCGGGGGAGTTTTCTTAAGTGGTTTTTGTAGTGTACAGTCGGGGTGAAAAGTTCACTCCCTCCCAAACTAAAGCAGTATCAACCCCAAATGAGATGAAACAACACACTTGCACCAGATGAAACAGTCAGGGTTCAGAGACTCACTCCTGTGACTCAGTTTCACTATGGGGAGAGAACTTTTGTCCTTGACTATACTACTGCTGCCCACTTCTTCTATAATAAGAGGAGCCCAGAAACATAGTGGTCCAAGAATCAATATGTCATAAAACAATACATTATGGTGTCTCTCACTAGTATCAATTAAACCTACACTAACAATGCTACAATCTAACACTTGAACCACTTCAATATCTTCACTGATTCCAATGTTATGGTAATTTAGAGGTTAGCCACAAACTTTAACAGTGTTTTTCTCTGCTTTTCATTTATGGTGATTGTCTTACTTAGGTTCTGTGCGCCTTACGTTTAGTGCAAGTGTTTCACTTTATTTACATGTGAAATCTCTATTTAATGTACTTCATGGAGAGGAAAGTCTGTTATATCGAGGGTCCGTTAGATGTGGAATCCCCCAACTAACGAATTACAGTGACCCCTCGTTTAACGAACGCCTCGGTTAACGAAATTTCGGTTAACGAACTGCCTTCCATACGGATCTTCAATTCGGTTAACGAATTTCTTACGAACCGACCTCAACATGTTTTCGCTTGCACTGACCGGGCAACCAGCTTTAGTATCAGTCCGCCAATACATTAATCGGTTCTAGGGCTTAAATTCCTTACTATTTTAGTAAATATCAAGAAGTTTATACTATTCAATAATTTTAAAAGTTTAATATTCAATTTTTTAGTCATTTTAACGATTATTGAACATAATTGAAGGTAAAGTGACTAGTTTAATGCGCGGCATCCAGCCTCTTAACACAGCAAACAGGCGTTAGTCTCTCTCTGTTTTCACTGGAGGTAACATCTTGCTTGAGACTCTCTTCAACTAAACACTTTTTTTCTGTGTTTCCAAGCAAATTATTGGTCATTTTGAAATATATTTTACATATTGACAATATATAATGCAGTGCAGTGTTGATTTAAAGAAAATAATCTTGAATTACACCAAGAGAGCTAAAATTTTATGGGTGAAATGGCGCCATGGGGTGACTTCTCTTCCACCCCAATGCCTTCTCTTCTTCCTTCTCCTCCACCCCCATTCTAAATCCCATCATCATCATCATCATCATCATCATCCAGGAGCCTTCTACAAACACACCTCAAAGTAAGTGAACTTTTCTACCATTTTTGTTGAATTTAGGAAATTTTCGGTGAGCTGGAACCAATTACCCAAAAACCCATTGAAACAATGGTTTCGGTTAACGAACTTTTCGGTTAACGAACGACCTTCTGGAACAGATTGAGTTCATTAACCGAGGGGTCACTGTATATGGAGAGAGAAGTCCGTTATATGAAGGTTTCACTGTATTTGGGAATGGAATACAGTACAGTACAGTATGCTAAAAAACAGACTGCTAGGAATATTACATGAAGGACAAACACCATCAGTAAAAACAAAACACTAATAAACAACATAACTTTCTTTGGATATCATATGTGCCACTACACTAAGCACCTCACCTTGCAAGTGCCTAAAAACATACTGGAAATAAATGCAGCTTTATAAAGAAGCTTAACCTACAGAATTAAAAGAATGCTTAAATAATAATAAAAACTTATTTAATACACTGTGAATGTTATTTACCTGAGCAACATGATGATAAGTCTAAAGAAAAAGTTATATAGCAAAATGTACTGTAAAACCAAGACAGCCACTATGGAATATAAACACACACAAGTACATCAGAATGTCATATAGAGAGCCTTAATTAACACTATCTGTCCAACACAACATCCACATGTTCTATGAAATGTATACACCTAGTCCTAATCCACTAATCAAGAAGTGAATTAATCCATTAACTACAGCAATGCCACTTACGCCTGGTCCTAATACACTAATCCAGAAGTAAATTAATCCCTTAACTATGGTAATCCCACTTTTGCCTGGTCCTAATCCAGAAGTGAATTAATCCACCAACTCCTCCACTACGGCAACACCACTCTATCATTTCATTTGGCTAACACCGGATTGTTTTACTTAGCAATGAGACGCTCCCGTACATATTGGGTTAAAAAACAAATAAATTTTGTTGTATTGTACTACAATAAGCATTGAAATGATTCTATTTTAGCTTGCATCCCATGTTACCATAACTAATTTCGGTGCTACTATAGTGTGAGGTCTACAAGATATTTAGGCTAAGTTTGGTTTGGTTCAGGTTCGGTTAGATAAAGTAAGTTAAAGTAAAGTATGGTTAGGTTAGGTAATACCCTAACTTCCAAAAAGAATTACCTAGTGGAAAATTCCAAGAAAACACAAGGAAACAAAATTATGACATCCAATCTATAAATCATCCCAGAGCGAAGTACAGTACTGTACATTATACCATTAAGCCCAGGTACAGTAACATTAGAGGCTGAGAATAATTAGAACTATTCATAGTGTTTTTTCTTTTTCACAACCAAGTATCCTAAAATAGATACACAGTTTTGAGATGCATTGAGACCTCTATTTAACGAACTATACAGGAAAATATACTACAGTAGTCCATTATATTGAGGTCCGTTAGATTTGAAACCCCCATATAACATTGTATATAGGAGAGTATAGTCCATTATATCGAGATCTGTTAGATATGAAACCCCCATATAACGTATATAGGAGTATAATCCATATATCAAGGTCCATTAGAGGTGAAATCTCTCTTTAACGGACTACACCCATTAGGTTGATGACCTTTAACTGGAAGGTTCACTGTACCACCGGCTGCTTCCTACCCTAAGTCATTTTTTGGTTCAAATGCAATGTGTCCAAGATGCCTCAGGAGAGATTAATTGATAACTGTGGTAATTACATCCCTGGCAAGGCAACAGCTTAGGTTATATGTCACCTAATTAAATATAAAGGCTTAACAAACTACAAGCTTGAGTTATAAATAACAGAAATTACATAAAAAACATTTAAATGTTAATGGATAAAGACTCAAAGCTTGCGTAGAATGCCGGCTTCCTCCACAAAGGAGAAGACTAAACGCTTAAAAGACTAAAATCAAATAATGAAAGGTAAAAAAAAAAAAACGTAAGTAATAAACAACATTTAGAACTTTTGGAGAGTTATGGGAGAGCCAACGACACCCCTCACACTACCTGTCATCACAATCAAGGTAATGCATCAACTCACTTGCCATGGACTGGTATAATAATATGTACAGTCCCCTTCATTAGTGTGTACAGGGGCTCATCAGCGTGGCAGCCCTGTGTTTGTTTACATTCAAAAGAAGAAAACTCATAATAGTACACATACTAGGGAATCAAAGTAAAACATAATGAAAACAAATATCTCAATATAATGATCTGTGGAATGTTGATATGACAAGCCTCTGTAAATGCACTAGTCAAGAGGACTGCACTTTTATAGGCCAAGAGCGAAACAAAACACGAATATGTACAGTAAAACCTCCATATACAGTCAACCCTCACTTTACGAGGTTAACGTAACCCACAGGGTACCGCGGAAAGTGAGAAACGCGTAAAGTGAATAACATAACATATGGGATTAAATGAAATAGAGACAGCTGACCCCCAAACTCCACTTTTTCCAACACAATAACTATGTTCTAGTAAAAATAACATCTTAATTTTATGATGGTACATGCACACAATTAATACTTAAGAGAAATAGAGAAATACAGTCGCCAAGTTAATGTCCATTCAAATAATGGACTCAACTCCCTCCCCCTCTTCTCACACTACACTCCCTCTTCCCTCTCTGAGAAATTTTGGGGAGAAAACCAGGTATAGTAATAAATAATAACTCAAACTAAAGTTAGGATAATATAATTGACATTGCTGGATTCCTTGTAAGACCAGGAATATTTTGAATACAAATGTCATATATTTTGCACAAAAGATAACATATTTACTCAGAGTAAACATTATATCTAAAATTTGTATGTCTAATGCAAAATCTATGATGTTTATATTCAAAATGATCATCAAATTGTAAGAATTCCAGCAATGTAAATTATATTCTGGCCGGGTAATTTGTATGAATTTTATGAGCTAAAACAAATATCTAAAGTTAATAAAAAAAAAAAATATTCTTCACTACACTATCTGTCAATCAAAGTACCCCACCTTGCCTCCCCCAACCTGCCAGATGGTCGGTCCGTCCCAACCCTTCCCCCCACCCCCCTCCCTTCAAGAGAAAAGTTGGGTGAAAAAACTAGATTTTAACATTTTGTATTAAACAATACCTCGGATTAAAGTTAGGATAATATAATTGACATTGCTGGATTCCTTGTAAAACCAGGAATATTTTGAGTATAAATGTCATATATTTTGCACAAAAGATAACATATTTACTCAGAGTAAACATTATATCTGAAATTTGTATGTCTAATGCAAAATATATGTTTATATTCAAAATGATCATCAAATTGGAAGAATTCCAGCAAAGTAAATTATATTCTGGCTGGGTAATTTGTATGAATTTTATGAGCTAAAACAAATATCTTCAGTTAATAAAAAAAAAAAATATTCTTCACACCCTGGTGCCAGGTGGTCGGTCGCCGGTCCCTCCCTCCCTCCCACCTCCCACCAACCCTCCCTACCAGATGAATGTGTGGGAATAACAGACTGTTTACCTTTTTAGTAATAAATAATAAATCAGACTAAAGTTAGGATAATATAATTGACATTGCTGGATTCCTTGTAAGACAAGGAATATTTTGAATATAAATGTCATATATTTTGCACAAAAGATAACATATTTACTCAGAGTAAACATTATATCTAAAATTTGTATGTCTAATGCAAAATCTATGATGTTTATATTCAAAATGATCATCAAATTGTAAGAATTCCAGCAATGTAAATTATATTCTGGCCGGATAATTTGTATGAATTTTATGAGCTAAATAAAAAAATTATACTTCACCGTGTAAAGGAGGTACACCCACCGCGGAATGTGAGCATCCTGGGTTCTGGCAGGGCACCGCGTAAACGTGGAAACGCGGAATGTGGGACCGCGTAAAGTGAGGGTTGACTGTAATGGATCTCTCTCTCCATACAATACGTGAGATGTGGAGTTTCACATCTAACGGACACCTCGATATAATGGGCTTTCATCTCCATACTGTACAGTTCATGAGATGGGAGGATTTATATCTAATGGACCTCAATATAATGGACTTTTCTCTCTATATATAGTAGTTCATTAAATAGAGGCTTAACTGTACAGTAATTTGAGAGATGATGATAAAGAGTGATGAAGTGGTGTAGAGAACTGGGGAAAAAAATGTACTACCAAACAACAATGCCTACCTTACCCTTCAGCCCACACTGTCATGACTCACAGACAAAACTATAATTGTTGCATTGAATTCAAAGGGTATTTTCATAAATACTGTATAAGGTGATTTACCACTATATAAGGCAATGTGACTACTGTATTCAAAAACTTTAGCCATTTATAAGAATCACAGAACCTAAGTAGGACAATCGCCATAAATGAAAGTACAGTAAAAGGAAAATGCAGTTAAAGTTTGCGGCAAACCTTCAAATTACCGTAACTTTGGAACCAATGAAGATACTGAAGTGATTCAAGTGTTAGATTGTAACATTGGTAGTGTACTGTAGGTTTAACTGATACTAGTGAGGGACACCATAATGTATTGTTTTATAACAGACTGGTGCGTGTCCTACTGATGTTCTGTGCTCCTCAAATATAAACTCACTTGTGAAGTGGTAAATATGTGCTAAACTATGTACAACAATAATTTGTAATAATACACTTATGATACTCTTACCTCAGTGTTTGATAATATACACGACAATCAAACTCTTTTATCAGAGTTCTGTAAATTAGTAGTCAGTCAAACTGGTAACATTTTAGTTTGAGCCATTCCTGTACAGTGGTCCCTCAGTTAACGAATTACCTTCCATAAGAATCTTTAATTCGGTTAACGAAAAAAAATTCAATTAACGAAATCCTTACGAAAATCACATTTTGTTTTGAACATCAGCTGATACGCTGAGGAGGAACTCAGCCAATTCAGTGATCTCTTCTATGTTTACATTCAAATTAATCACTATCTTATAAGAATTCCAGCAATGCAAATTAAATTCACCCTGGTCACTTCTATTAAATTTTATAAGTAAAAAACTAAAACTCAATCTAAAGAACATAAATTAACAATTAAATACTTCACACCACAGGCGCCAACTGTCAAACATGTCACTGTCACCCCTCCCTCCCTCAGTACCCCCCACCTTCCCAAGAAACGTTTGGGGAAAAGCACTAGGCTTACAGGTTTAATAATAAATAATATCTCAGACTAAAGTTAGGAGAATATAATTGACATGGCTGGATTCCTTGCAAGACAGCGAATAATTTGAATATAAACGTCGTATATTTTGCACAAAAGATAAAATTTTTGCTCTCTCTAATAAAATTCTTAAATTAGATCTAAATTTGTATGTCTAATGCAAATTTTAGCTTGTTTATATTCAAATTAATCACTATCTTATAAAAATTCCAGCAATGTAAATTATATTCTGGCTGGGTAATTTCTATGAATTTTATGAGCTAAAAACAAAAATCTCAATAAAATAAACAAATTATACTTCACCAGACACTATGTCAATCAAAATACACCTCATCTCCAGCTCCCCTCCTCTTCCCAGCTCGCTGGCTCCCTCCCTACCCCTGCCTTCCCAGGCAAAAGTTTCATGTTTTCTTTAGGCTTTAAAGTGTTTATCTTATATAATATCTCAGACTAAAGTTAGAATATAATTTGCATTGCTGAAATCCTTGCAAGACAGCGAATAATTTGAATATAAACGTCATATATTTTGCACAAGAGATAAAATTAATCACCTGTATCACATTACAGTAGTGATTCAAGAGTTCTAGTGTACAGTGATCCCTCGGTTAACGAACGCCTCGGTTAACAAACTGCCTTCCATAACGATCTTCAATTCGGTTAACGAACCTCTTACGAACCGACCTCAACATGTTTTCGCTTGCACTGACCGGGCAACCAGCTTTAGTATCAGTCCGCCAATACATTAATCGGTTCTAGGGCTTAAATTCCTTACTATTTTAGTAAATATCAAGAAGTTTATACTATTCAATAATTATAAAAGTTTAATATTCAATTTTTTAGTCATTTTAACAATTATTGAACATAATTGAAGGTAAAGTGACTAGTTTAATGCGCGGCATCCAGCCTCTTAACACAGCAAACAGGCGTTAGTCTCTCTCTCTATTTTCACTGGAGGAAACATCTTGCTTGAGACTCTCTTCAACAAAACGCTTTTTTTCTGTTTCCAAGCAAATTATTGGTCATTTTGAAATTTATTTTACATATTGACAATATATAGTGCAGTGCAGTGTTATTTTAAAGAAAATATTCTTTATTTACAGCTAGTTTAACTTTGAAAAACACGTGTTGACATTGTTTGAATCCAGCATGGGCCTAAGAGATCAAGAAAATCTATTTCAATCCAAACCAAGCAGGAAATCATAAAAAAACATGAACAAGGCATTAAATCAAATGTGCTTAGCAAAGAATATGGCATGTCGGCATCAACTGTGTCGACAATTCTTGCACAGAAAGACAAATTTAAAGAAGTGAAAGTGAGACAAATCTACAAGAGTATTTAAAAGTAGATCCCTAATCGCAGAAACTGAGAGGTTACTTATCATCTGGATTAGGGAAAAACAGATGAAAGGTGATTCAGTTTCTGGTGAATTCATTTGTGAAAGAGCCAGGGAGATTTATGAACATTTAAAGGCAGATCAACCTGGTTCTTCAGGCACAGAATTTGAAGATTTTTGGGCCAGCAAAGGCTGGTTTGAAAAATTTAAGAAAAGAAGTGACATTTTAAGTGTTGTTAGGCATGGTGAAGCTGCTAGTGCTGATAAAGAAGAGGCAGCAAAGTTTTTAGTTGAATTTAAAAAACTGATGGAAGAAGAAAATTATCTTCCACAGCAAGTGTTCAATGTGGACGAAACTGGTCTGTTCTGGAAAAAGATGCCCAAAAGAACATTCATCACCAAAGATGAAGCCTCTTTACCTGGGCATAAACCCATGAAAGACCGTCTCACTCTATTGCTTGGTGCCAATGCTTCAGGGGATTTCCGACTGAAGCCTATGCTTGTCTACCACTCTGAAAACCCCAGGGTGTTCAAGCAACAAAAAGTGGTAAGAACAAAGCTTGGAGTTTATTGGAAGTCCAACCGTAAGGCATGGGTGACAAGACAGCTCTTTAATGAATGGGCTGTTAATGTGTTTTGCCCTTCTGTCAAGAGCTACCTAACCACCAATAAACTCCCTTTAAAGGTTCTTCTCCTCCTGGTCATGACCCTGACCTTGCCAGCAATTTGGAGTATCAATTTGACTTTGTGAAAGTGTTGTTTTTGCCTCCAAACACTACATCAATCATACAGCCAATGGACCAGAATGTAATCAGCAACTTCAAGAAGTTGTACATGAAGAAAATGTTTAGGAGGTGTCATCAGGCAACTTCCAATGATCCTGAACTAGCACTGAAACAGTTCTGGAAGACACAATTCAACGTCCTGGAGGCTGTAAAATTGATTGTGTCATCATGGCAAGAAGTCTCCAGTAGATCCCTCAATTCTTCATGGAAAGCACTGTGGCCATCAGTAGTCCATGATTTTGAGGGATTTGAGGAAGAAACAGAGTTGGACAAGGAGATTGTGTCCATTGGTCAGTCATTGGGCCTTGAAGTGGAGGAGGAGGATGTGGAAGAGCTTGTGATGTCTCATGAGGAACTTACTCCTGATGACTTGAAGCAACTGGATGAGATGTTACAGGTAGAGGCTGACAGTGGCGAGGAGGAAATTGAAAGTGATGACCATATGTCAGCTAAACAGTTGAAAGATGTGATTTACTACTGGGAGAAGTTCAGGGAACTGGCTTCAAAGCACCCAGAAGTGGAAAAAACTGAACTAACTTTGTGTCATGTTGAGGACTCAGTGGTCTCCTTCTTTAAACATAAGTTAATGGTGAGGAGGACAGGTGCCCCACAGACCACAATTGACACTTTCTTCAGTAAAAGGCAGAGGGAACAAGATGCTTTCCCTCAGCCTTCCACTTCAAGAAGGAGAGAGGATGTTCCTGGTAGAGAATCTGTCAGTCCAGAGGTTCCTGACACTTTCATGGAAGGTGACTCACCTTCCAAGAAGCAGTAAAATGCTTCTCCTCCACTTCCTTCTCTTCTCCTCCTCCACCTCCCACTTCAAATGCACATCATCATCATCATCATCCAGGAGCTTTCCACATACACACCTCAAAGTAAGTGAACTTTTCTACCATTTTTTGTTGAATTTAGGAAATTTTCAGTGAGCTGGAACCAATTACCCAAAAACCCATTGAAACAATGGTTTCGGTTAACGAACTTTTCGGTTAACGAAGGACCTTCTGGAACGGACTGAGTTCGTTAACCGAGGGACCACTGTATACAGTATGTACGATATTTATAGTGATTTAGGGGAATTTTAGGAGTGTTTCTGACTTTATGCATTTTTGGCTTTACTTTGTATATACTTTTCTGTAAGCTGGAACCAATTACCCAATATCCCATTGAAACAATGGTTTCAGTTAACGAACAACCTTCTGAAACGATATTGTGTTCATTAACCAAGGGACCACTGTATTTAGATATCCAAACTAATCTAATCTAACTGGAGGGGCTCTACCCCGCCCCGATGACCAAAACTATAATAATACAGTAAACTGACCCCATAATTGCAAAAGACTATGTATTCAGCCCTTCTCTTATATATTTAAGCATATAAAAAGGCTATCAATATTAACCTGTACTGTATGTTTGCATAAGCATCTCTGAGTAAGCCACATCAGCTATCACAACTGTGTCTGGCTTCTCAGGTTTAAACTTCTAGAAAGAACTCTCACAGTACATCACTGTACTGCTTAATAAGTTAATTATAATAAATGATTTAAGTGGAAGCAGCAAGAAAGTCTTGTCAGTTGAATTAAACATTGTAATTCAAGTCTTTACCAATAAAATCAAAGTTAACTTAAAGTTCAACCCTTTAAATGAATGCTATCGTCATCTACGGCTTATTTACAAAAATCACCCTATCATCGTCTTAAAACAAGTAGCATTTAGCGCCATAAATTTAAAGCTGTGCGCCAAAAATCATACTTAGAATGGAAAATCGATGACTGATTGACACTCGTGTAAGACACAAGGCTGGTGGAGCCTCAAAACAACTTGTCATCATCATCTTGTAATGAAGTGGAGCTATTTATGCCTCATCACCCTCCTCCTTTCCTCAGTGGCCCCTCACCCACGCCACAACATGACTTACTACCTACGAAAAGGCTTATCACTCACTGCCGCACCACCTCTTGCATCACCACAACCACATCTTCCACCACCACCACAACCAGGGTTCAGCAACTGTCAATTATTCTCCGCCTCATTGCATAAAAACACAACACTCACCACCCATGATGAGTACAGTACTGTATAAGTTTTTTACATGGTATCCCAAATGGAGCAGTTGTCGGGTTAAAGGATTGTTTGATAGCTAAAACAATGTAACAAAATACATCACCTACATATATATTACTTAACCCCTTGTTGATGATGCTTTAACCCTTTAATGACAATGGTTTAATCCTTTTGATGATGATAATTATTGTAACCCTTTAAGGACAATGATTTAATCCTTTTGGTGACAATAATTTAACCCTTTGGGGATGATGGTTTGATCCTTTTGGTGACTTGGTTTAACCCTTTAAGGATGGCAATTTAGTCCTTTTGATGAAAATGATTTAACCCTTTTGAGGATAAAAGTTTAAAAATGGGGATATAACCCTCCAAGACCAAAAGGGATAATACATGTTGCTCTCTTCTCTGGAAACATACGATTATATAAAGAATTAATTTATCATACCAAAAAAGAATCACTCATCACTGTTGCAGTAATATTCAGCCCAGTCTAAGAACTTCTAATGTGCCAAGATCAGCAACATTATAATAGGTTCATATAAGGATACAGCAACAATACAACATCTTTAAATACAGCAAAATATAAAAAACAAAATGTGTGTTGTAGTACTGAGCAAATACATCATAATGTAGAACTTAAGTTTGTTAGAAAAAAAAAGAGCTTAAAAGATAATTATACATATGTTAACTGATAGAAAAGCATATTAGTCATAGTAATTAACTACCAAATATACCTCTAAATAATAATCAATTTTTATTTCCCCAAAAGTGTGGCTCCTATAAGGTTGCAACATTATATCGACAACCATACTAAGTGAACGTCAAGTAACTGCTGACACATGTTGATTCAGACACCAAGTGAGATACAGTGGAAACATTGGTGATCACTGCATTAGATACTGTACCAATGGTAAGTCAGGGTTCAACGGTGTGTATGCAGTTTGAACCTCCATTGATATAATGTTAAAACACTTCAAGAACACATATACAGTATGGTTAGGGTCAAAAGTTCACTCCCTCCCAAAAATGAAGCAACACCGACCCCAAACAAGACACAACAGTTAATGTAAGTCAGTTCGGAGACTCATTCCCATGACTTAGTTTCACCACAGGGAGCGAACTTTTGTCCCTGGCTGTATGTACTGTATATATATATACTGTATATATCTGAAGATCACTTGTGCCGGACACTGATGTAACCCACATAACTTATTAAATTAAAACTGATTCTCATTTAGGTCTCTCATAATGTAACCCACAATTATTGTACTATGCTTATCTTATAAACAGATACTGTATATAAAGCATATAAACTAATACATTATCATTATTAATCACTTACGTTTAAAAAACGAATCAACTCATTAATAACCAGTAAAGCAAAGAGGCAGTGTGCAGGTCTCTGAGTTTAGTTAAAAACTTAGATTAGTTTTAAATATACAAGACAAAATATCAAATCTCAGTTCAGAAATACACAAACAATAAGAAAAGTGATAAAACTCAAGTCAGTGTAACATGAATCACTTGACTGACCGGTCAGTTGTGGAGTAGGTGAATAAGCTGCAACGTAAAGTACCCCATTAAAAAAGAAATAAAACTGTTATAAAATCTGGGAGTTACTAAAACTTTACACAATCTAAAATAACTGTTATGAAATCTGGTAATTACCACAACTCCACACAATCTAAAACTAAATCAAAAATTTATTCTACACAATAAAAATTAAATAATATGAGAGCTAAGGAAGACAGCAGGAGCAGCCAGGGAAGCACACGCACAAGGGCGGGCTTCTCTAAGTATTGGCGTCATGCATCATGAAATAAAGAGGTTTGGGGGGGGGGGGCTTTCCACGTCATTATTTCTTTTTCACTTCAGCTTCCACCTCTGCTCGACAGTCTTGGCGTAGCTTGGCCAGTCTCACTCTCGGAAAGGATCCAGACACCGTAAATACATTCTGTAAAATTACATACACTTTAAAAATATTATGTAAAATTATAGACACCTTAAATACATTGTGTAAAATTATAAACTTTAAATAAACTTCATAAAATTATAGATACTTGTACCCTGTACCTTAAATAAATTACATTAAATTATAGATACCCTAAATGCATTCAGTAAAATTATACACACTTTAAATACAGTACAGTCATCCCTTGGTTATCATGCCTAATTGGGACTGCGCCGAGTGTGTGAAAACGAAAAACGCGATAACGAAAGTACAGAACCTATGGGATTTATTCTAATTGGTTCCAGGCACCCAAGACCCAACCCCAATTTTCCCATTTTACGACCATTTAGACCCACTAGAGATATAGATAATGTTATGGTAAGTATCAGAAACACACATAGGCATGGCTAGGTTTAATACAAAGTGATGAAAAGGGTACGCTCACTACTGTAGTCCACAAAACATGTAGCTATGCTTTCTTTATTGGAGTCCCCGTCTGAGGAGTCCGTTTTCTCATTGTTTCAGGACGCATGAGTCTTCCGTTTTCTCTCAATCTTAGAGTGCACCCGAGACTTCGTTATTCCTTAGTAATGACACAGAATATGAAATTGCAACTGGGGTTGCAATTGTTGAGGCAACTTAGACATGTCTGATTTCAGCAAATGTGTTATTGTCAATTTGTAGGTGAAGCAAGGGGGGTAACAATACACCTGGAGGCAACTGCGTGATAACGAAATTCTCGGCTTGAAAAATGCGCTATAACAACAGATGTGCAGATTTTGATGGAGGCGTGATAACGAAAATTGCGATAACCATGTGCGCTATAACCAAGGGATGACTGTACAGTACATAAAATTAGATAACCAGACCTTAAATAAATTACAATAAATTGTGGGGACCTTACATACATCGTGTAAAATTACAGACACCTTAAATAAAATATGTACAGTTGTAGACACCTTAAATACATTCTCTACAATTATAGACAAATACATTGTTTAAATTATAAACACACTTAATACAGTTCATGAACCCGTCTCAATTTACCTGCATAAATGCGTGACAGTCAATGGCATTGGTATCATTCGTTATGGCTTTGAAACATTCGATAATTTCTCCAAACTCCTGACTCATGAGTATCTTCTGCTGGTTGGACAACACCAAGGTCACGGCCACACGCATCAGCACCTTGTTACCCTCGTAGAACAGGCAGTCCCATATTCTCAGCACTGTCTACAGGAGGGAATCAACAACAAGAATGTTATCAGAACTTTAGTTTTACTGTAGCGCCTTCATTTTGTATAGTCGACTAGTGCTAAAATCCGTTCACCTCTCCCCTGAACCACGAACCTCCAAGAGATTCAGATTCATGGACCCGAAGCAGTAGACTGATACATTATCCTATCCATAAATGCTTCGGATTCACAAGTTTGAATCTCTTGGGGGTTCGCAGTTGGGAAGGAGAGACTTTAGTAGTTGTCTGTATCTGTAAAGATCTGTTTACTGAAAGGTAAAAAATTAATACTGTATATGACAAAAATACCTGTACAATATTTACAGTAAATTTGAACTACAGACAACAATGAAAGCTCTTCCACTAATTCTAAAATACAGTCGACCCTCGTTAATTCGGACTAATAGGGGGGGAAGGGTGTCCGTTTTAGCCGATTGTCCGAATTAACCGATTTAGGGGTTAATATTGCATTATATTTCAAAGTCATTGTTTTCGTCACGATTTTATCCCACTTTCCACTGTAATACGTACGTAATTTCAGCAAAAATATTACATTTCCGTGAATGTATTATATCAAGCACAGTATGAATAGAATACCATTGTAATATAACAGTATTTTAACCGAAAACTACTAAAAAAAACGAATAACATCTCAAGAACATCAGAAGCTTAGGTAAAGTCTTTTGTTTTCGTCATGTATTTTATCCTATTTTACATTGAAATACATCACGTTTCAGCAAAACTACTATTTATTTCCAAGAATATATTCATTCAGGCGCAGTTTAGGTAAAATATACGTGTGATGTAACAGTTTTTTAACTGAAAACGATTAAAAAAACACGTACCCTCTAGCCCTGTTCAAGGAGAGGACTGGGAGAAGCTGTTTGGTGCTGCAGACGATGACAAGGAAAATGATTTGGATGAATTTTAATGAAAATATTCAGAAATATGGTATCGTAGTATTTATTCAAGTCAATTAGGATAGAATATTATTGTAATACAACAGTTTTTTAACTGAAAACCCAATCGAAAAGCGATTACGGCAACATCTTTTGAACGAAAGAAAGCGAAAGTCATTGTTTTCGTCACGATTTTATCCCACTTTCCACTAATACCTACGTCATTTCAGCAAAAATATTACATTTCCGTGAATGCTTTATATCAAGCACAGTATGAAAAGAATACCATTGTAATATAACAGTATTTTAACCAAAAACTATTAAAAAAACGAGTAACTTCTCTAGAACATCGGAAGGTTAGGTAAAGTCTTTTGTTTTCGTCATGTATTTTATCCTATTTTACATTAAAATACATCACGTTTCAGCAAAACTACTATTTATTTCCGAGAATATATTCATTCAGGCACAGTTAAGATAAAATATACATGTGATGTAACAGTTTTTTAACTGAAAACGATTAAAAAAACACGTGTACCGTGTAGCTGTTACAGGTTGTACCTCTCTAGTCCGGCATTCTGTGGTCCGGAAACTCCCGTGGTCCGGAACGATTTTAGTTTGTCCAATAGGTAGACAGGCAGGTTTTTTTTTTTTTATCTGAATTATTATTATTATTACAGGAGTATTAAATTTTTGCCCCTCAGGCCCCAATGTGGGTCAGTGACCTATGCCCGGGTGGGCTAATCCCCTTAAAAAAAAAAAAGCCGCGGGAAATTAAGGTTTGTTTACATCCGGCAGTTCGGCTGCTCTCTCTCTCTCTGCTTGTCTATACAGAGTACAACATTTAACCCTTCAATATATATGAGCAGTAAATAAGTGTTGCTCTCATATTCTTATGTAGAGTAATGACGATATATTTTCACATGTGCGCACTTACATACGAGCAGTCTCACTTTTTTTTTTACCATTAATGGTTAGCTACTTATATTGTTCCATTTATTAACATTAAATAACATTACAGGTACTTCAAGCAACCATATTCATTTTTTCCATTAATTTTACTACAGCTAAACTCAGGGTCTTATTTTCTACAGTTTTATATGTAGAACCTAGGGGGCAGGGAAAAAACACTTTTATTTGAGTTGCAGGCTGCACTTTTCAGGCATCGTTTGTATGGCTGTAACAAACATCTGTGCAAAATTTCATGCCATTTCATGCATACTTACCCTGCCGCATCGCGAACGACTTTTTGTCAACTTTTAGTGTATACCAAAAATTAGGTGTCATTTAATGTTTACCAGGATAATGATAAATTTTACATGGGTGACATCGATTTAATTCACATGTTATTTTACAGGTACACCGTATAGAAAATCATTACAAGTTCATATTGAAATTCTTTTTTGTGCGGAACCTTGGCATCATTTTCCTAGACAATAATCTTTGCCTAATATATCCATCTCTCGATTCGTATCCCGTCACTTCAGTGCAAGCTTCAGTCATCACTTTTATGCCTCTCTCGACCGCCTGAGTGCTGTTTGGCCACTTGGGCACCACTAATGGTGTCTCAAGAATGTCATTAACCTGTAGATTTGACAGAGAAGCAATGTAAGGAGGCTCAGTCTTGAGTTCATTCCTCCAGTTAATCATGGAATGATAGTTTTTTGCTTGCCACTTTAGTTTCGGAGTCACCACCTTTCTCATGTTGACTACAGGAGGCACATCCTCATTCCCATCTCCATCTTTACCCTCCTCATCAGTATAGTTTAACAAATTCTCGTCAACAGCAGCATCAGAATCTTCCTCCTCCTCTTCAGATCTGCCAGTGCATTCTTCCTTTTGCTGATTCTCCTCTCTAATTTTTCTTATCATTGAGACAGCTTTTTCTCTAACAGTCATGTCCTCATCTGCACACATACCAAGAAGAAGTTGATCTGTGTGGGCGAAGTATGCATTTCTCTGGACAGCCTTCTTCACTATCGTCTCCTCCTCACTATTCAGGTGTTTCATATATAGCAGGGACTGGAATACGTTCCTTGAGCCGTGTGTTACGTAAGGGTGTATCTTGATGTAAAACCACATTGGAGCACTGAACTTTATTATTGTAATGACAATTCTTTTCAACTCATGGCTGGGTCTTGATGTTGCTACATACAGCCTGAGGATTCTACTCCATAAGGTGTTCCACCTTGACACACAGGGAGGACCTGGCTCAATAGCAGCCAAGTCATCTTCAACAACACCTGTGATAACTCCTTTACAAATCCTATACAGGTATTTCTGATCCCAGGACAGATCTTTCTCCACTTCATCATTAAACACAGGGAAATCAGGGAAACTGACTGGCTGGAAGGCGACAACTGGAAGCTCAGACAAAGACTCCTTGATCTGCTTTCCAATGGGACCACGCCAATGCTCAGGACCACTTGGTTTACCATCATAGTGATAAAAAACTGCGCGGAAAGGCAGCTCATTTCCGTGAAGCCACAGCGGCTGTTTGGCTAGTACTGTAGGTAAATTTAAAAATTTCAGTAGAAAATGCGGCAGACTAAACCTCGACATATCAGCTCCAAATTTGGCATGGAGTCTTAGATATGTATAAGGAACAATGCCTGAAGAGTGCAGCTTTGAGCAAAATTTCACTGCCCCCTAGTAGAACCAATCAGTCACTGGTTTCGTAAGCTTTAACATAAACAATGCCGGCAGCCGTCTCGTCTCTAATATTCCACGTATTATTAATAAATTGTATTGTTAATTTTGCACACACATACATTGATTCAATAAAAACAAATTCAGAAACATTAATTAAAATATATATGAACAGTAAATAAGTGTTGCTTTCATATTCTTATGTAAAGTAATGACGATATATTTTCACGTGTGCGCATGCGCACTTACATATGCGATCTCTCTTTTTCTTTACCATTATCGTTAGCTACTTCTATTGTTCCATTTATTAACATTAAATAACATTACTTAAAACAACCATATTAATTTTACTACAGCTACAACCAAGGTCTTATTTTCTTCAGTTTTATATGTAGAACCAGTCAGTCACTGGTTTTGTAATCAACGAAAACAATGCTGTGTCATTTCCTCGTGTGTTTTTATATTCTACGTATTATTAATGAATTGTATTGCTCATTTTGCACACATAAACATTAATTCAATAAAAAAGACATTCAGTAATAAACAATAATGAATCTTTTGTACATAAGAGAAATGACGCTGTTTACATGATTATGCACGTCGTCTGCACGTTGGCGGGCCGCTCAAACCTCGTCGAAATTCAAGTTTCCGCCGTCAAAATTTTTATTTATTTATTTTTTTTTGTGTTCCAATAAAATACGTTAAGAATTAAAAACTCGCGAAATCTGAGAAGCTACTATACGACATTTAACCCTTCAATATGTCTTCAAAGAGACCATGATGCAGAGAAAGTGGTGCTAGTGCTTCCAGGCATAAACACAAGTCACTATCTATCCAGGAAAAGGGTGAATTTCCATGGTCCGGCACCGGTCAGGTCCCGAGGTTGCCGGACTAGAGAGGTACAACCTGTACTCAACAGCTGGTGGTGCGTCATGTGTCGTTGTAAACAATAGGAGGTTGAAGTAGATTACCGGGTACAGTATTATATTAAGTATGAAATATCAAAAAGGTTTTTATTTCCGGTATTTTTTGTAGATCAATGAGAACTGTGATACCGTATATGATATGATAAGTTAGCCTGTGCTAAGAACTTCAACATAGACTACTGAAAACACGTTGTAAGGTAATTTAGCCTATTGTAAGTTGGTGAGCTTCATTTGCTGAAGGAACTGCACAACTTTTCATTACTAATTGGTACAAATTTTACGTTTCCATTGTTTACTGGCAGTAAATGGTAAATATTTTTCATGTCTGAAGCTAAAAGTTGCATCCCCCCCCCCCACACTAGTGGTGGAGATGTTACATTTGACCAAAAAGACGCTGGTGTTTTATCCCAGCAGTGGGTGGACCAGCATTTTAGCTTAAGGTCCGCGTAGGTAATATTCCTACAAATCTTTAAAAAAATAAATAAATAAATAAAAAGTTCGTTCAGATTTTGTCCGAATTATCCGAAATCCGGATTAAAGGGGTCCGAATTAACGAGGGTCGACTGTAATAAAATTCTTCATATTGAAAAGACCCAAGCCATCAGAGCCAGTACAGTAAATGGTCTCAGAGTCAACTAGAAGACAAATGATATACAAACAATCATCGAGTTACAGTCACTCAAAAAACTGTCTTTACAATATTGTTGAGAAAATATGACAACGGATGAAAGATTTTGACAACCCTACCAAGACCTCCCCCCCCCCCCAAGTAAAGACTTTTTTGAGTGACTGTACACTAGTTGGGAGAATAAGTCTCCCTTCTAACTGACAAACTACTATAACTTGATCTCGCACGACACAAATGCCACACATACTGTACCTCAATGGGCAGAACTTCCGCAAAAAGGCAGATGAACCACTTTGTTGTCAGCAGACCCCAAGTCAACTCGTAGTGCTTGATGTGTCTCCAGATTAGTGGTGCTTGTTCTCTGTGTAAGATAATGGAGGAAGTGCTGGAGGTTGGTAGTGTATGCAACAAAACCCAACAAAACCCAATTTACACGGTACCTTGCCAGAACCGGGGACTTTCACTTTCCGCGGTGCATCTACTCATATACATATACGCATGAAGTATAATTTTTTTTTTTTTTTTTATTTAGCTCATAAAATTCATACAAATTACCCAGCCAGAATACAATTTACATTGCTGGAATTCTTACAATATGATGATCATTTTGAATATAAACATCATGGATTTTGCATTAGACATAAAAATTTTAGATCTAATGTAATAATTTGGTTTACACAAAGCAAATATTTTATCTTTTGTGCAAAATATATGAAGTTTACATTCAAAATATTCCCTGACCTGCAAGGAATCCAGAAATGTCAATTATATTACCCTAACTTTAGTCTGAGGTATTATTTATTACTAAAAGTTAAAATCTAGTATTTTCACCCAAACATTTCTCTGGTAGGGAGGGAAGGTGGGGGGTGGGGGGGAGGGTTCAGACCAACCGACCCAGCTGGCATGAGTGTGAGGAGGGGGGGAGGCAAGGTGGGGTACTTTGATTGACAGATAGTGTGTGAAGAATATTTTTTTTTTTATTAACTGAAGATATTTGTTTTAGCTCATAAAATTCAGACAAATTACTCGACCAGAATATAATTTACATTGCTGGAATTATTACAATATGATGATCATTATGGATTTTGTATTAGACATACAAATTTTAGATCTAATGTAATAATTTGGTTTACACAAAGCAAATATTTTATTTTTTTTGCAAAATATATGAAGTTTACATTCAAAATATTCCCTGACCTGCAAGGAATCCAGAAATGTCAATTATATTATCCTAACTTTAGTCTGAGGTATTATTTATTACTAAACGTTAAAATCTAGTGTTTTCACCCAATCATTTCTCAGAGAGGTAGGTGCTAATGAGCTGGGAAGAGGGGAGGATTTGAGTCCATTATTTGAATGGACATTAACCTGGCAACTGTATTTCTCTTAAATATTAATTGTGTGAGCATACCATCATAAAATTTAGATGTTATTTTTACTACAACATAGGTATTGTGTCGGAAAAAGTGGAGTTTGGGGGTCGGCCAGTCTCTATTGGAATTAATCCCATATGTTCTGTTGTTCACTTTATGAGGTTGCGGTACCCTGTGGGTTCAATTGACCGCGTAAATCGGGTACTACTGTACAGTATATTAATTTTTTTACATTAATTTTACTACAGCTACAACCAGGGTCTCATTTTTTTAATTTTCTCTGTAGAACTATCGTCCCGGACTTTAAGCTGTAAAACAACGAAAACAATGGCGTCTCATCTCCTCATGTGTGTGTGGTGGGATGAAATCCTAGACAAGGTTCTTCAAACACAAGAGCACGAGCAGTAGATATATTCAATAAGTGGTACAAGACTTGGCGGGATAGCCAACCGATACAGAAGCGAGCACAAGGGACCCCGGACCGTAGGTAGGCCGAGCCGATCTGAGGGAAGTTAGCTAGCTAGGCAAGGAGAGTTGCTAGACATTGCTAGGACAATAAATGAGGTCTTCTAATTACTCGACTAGCGCGGTACAGACATAGTATATCGGGACATAGTAAGTGAACATAGGCATTAGACATAAGCATAGATATCAAACATGCTATAATATGTAGTAATACAGACATGTGAATAAATGGTACAATGAATGGTAACAGAGTCTTGGCGTCAGGCGTGTTCACTTATCTTGATATTTACATATCTATACAGTGTGACCATATTATTATTCATTTATATTGTATAAGGTGCATTCAGAAACATTATTTAAAGAATATAGTTTGCAATTTTCATTAACTGTTTTGTTTTGGGGGGAAAGGAGGGTAAAAACCCACACAAAAGATATGAAAAGGTCACACTTGGGAAAGCATCCCATTATTATTGCTTTATTTTAATGGTAATTAATGATTCGCGATAAGACGATTCACCTTACACTGCAATATTGGAGGACACATTAACGTCGTTATTCGAGGCTTTACTGTACTGGTATATAGTATAATATACTGGAATAACACAAATCATAACAAAATATATCATAATAACAATTTGTATTATAGTATAATATAAAATAAGAGCATATATATATATATATATATATATATATATATATATATATATATATATATATATATATATATATATATATATATATATATATATATATATATATATATATATATATATATATATATATATATATATACACACAATTACCCTCATACCCAGCAGTTAATGTAACCCGGAGGGTACCGGAAAGTGAGAAACGCGGAAAGTGAATAACATAACATATGGGATTAATTGAAATGGAGTCCGGGCCGATCCCCAAACTCCACTTTTTGACGACACACAACTATGTTGTAGTAAAAATATTATCTTAACTTTATGATGGCATGCACACACAATTAATAATTAAGAGAAATATCAATAATATTAGGTTTTTTTAACACTTACATTAGTAGAAAAGATGGCTGGGCACACGGGGATGGGCGGTTGGTTCCGAGGCAGAGGGCAGATTATTGGCCCTCACCTGTATCACTTGTATCAATTGTATCACTATCCACCACAGAGGCTTGCAGGGCCTCTTTGTCAAACCCCCCAAAGTTCATATAAGTCCATATCCTCACTATAATTATCACTATCACTGACTTGGGCCGGCTGTAGTGGGTGGCGGGTGAAGAACTGGTAATGTTTTGATGACTGGGCGACCTTGTGCGCACCATTTTCGCGCCTCTTACACAACATGGCGGATGGCGGGAGGTTTGGATCCAAAAATGGCGCGGCTTGCCAGCCGCTCTCCGCGTAATGGGGTTCACGACCGCGGAATGTGAGCATGTTAGGTTCCGGCAGGGCACCGCGTTAACGGTGAACCGCGGAATGCGGGACCGCGTAATGTGAGGGTTGACTGTATATATATTTCATGTAAATCCACAATGAAAACGTGGATAAGATAAATCTTGATAAAATCACACGGGAAAATGGAAACAACGGAGTACCTTAGCTTCAGTTGCCTCTGAAGATGTCTTGAATAAAGACGAAAGCTAAGGTACTCCGTTGTTTCCATTATCAAGATATATCCATATATATATATATATATATATATATATATATATATATATATATATATATATATATATATATATATATATATATATATATATATATATATATAAGTATCGGCCCAGAAATTGCCATACCTTTTGATCGTTTTAACAAAAACCATTCGTGCAACACTTTATCAAGATTTTCTAATTTGGGCCAATGTAAACTTTTTCTTTCAGCAATTTTAATGTAAGGCTCAGAAGAAGCTGTGAATTCTAGAATTTTATTCTTTGCCTTTTTTATATCATAAATTGTAGACTTTCCAATGTCGTATATTTCCATTAGAACAGCATTGCTCACACCACGTTCTAGTTTCTTAATTATTTCAAGTTTGTCACTCAATTTCAATGTGTTCTTCTTTCTCTTCACACATTAAAGTTTATCTACTTTAGGGGCCATTATTATGGGCCTGTACTCTGTACATGGAAAGAGTAGGACTCAAAATTACATACGTTGTCACAGTTTGATTGCTTGTTTTAAAGTGGCGATCGTGTGGTCGTTTGTTGTCGCTGTGCAGCTGTGGCATTCACTCATGCACACATACACACAAAAGATTTATAGTGCCTCAAATTTTACATTTCAGTTCAAGCTAATTACAAACTAACAAAATTAGCAACCTGTAATTTACAATTACAGTTGTACCCCACTTAATGCAGTCAATAAAACCCAGAGGGTACCGTGTTAAGTGAAAACCGCGTTAAGTGAACAACAGAACATATGGGATTAATTCCAATAGAAACCGGCCCGACCCCCAAACTCCACTTTTTGACGACACATAACTATGTTGTAGTAAAAATAACATCTTAATTTTATGATGGTATATGCACACAATTAATACTTAGAGAAATGGAGAAATACAGTCGCCAAGTTAATGTCCATTCAAATAATGGACTCAACTCCCTCCCCCTCTTCTCACACTACACTGCTGGCTCTTCCCTCTCTGAGAAATTTTTGGGGGAAAACCACTAAATTTTAATGAATAATACCTCAAACTAAAGTTAGGATAATACAATTGACATTGCTGGATTCCTTGTAAGACCAGGAATATTTTGAATATAAATGCCATATATTTTGCACAAAAGATAACATATTTACTCAGAGAAACATTTTATCTAAAATTTGTATGTCTAATGCAAAATATATGATGTTTATATTCAAAATGATCCAAATTGTAAGAATTCCAGCAATGTAAATTATATTCTGGCCGGGTAATTTGTATGAATTTTATGAGCTAAAACAAATATCTTCAGTTAATAAAAAAAAAAAATATTCTTCACGACACTATCTGTCAATCAAAGTACCCCACCTTGCCTCCCCCCCCCTCTTCCAACCGCGCGGTCAGTCCCAACCCTCCCCCCCACCAATCCTCCCTTCAAGAGAAAGAGTGGGTGAAAAAAATAAATTTTAACATTTTGTATTAAATAATACCTCAGATTAAAGTTAGGATAATATAATTGACATTGCTGGATTCCTTGTAAGACCAGGAATATTTTGAATATAAATGTCATATATTTTGCACAAAAGAGAACATACCTACTCAGAGTAAACATTTTATCTAAAATTTGTATGTCTAATGCAAAATCTATGATGTTTATATTCAAAATGATAATCAAATTATAAGAATTCCAGCAATGTAAATTATATTCTGACAGGGTAATTTGTATGAATTTTATGAGCTTAAACAAATATCTTCAGTTAATAAAAAAAAAATATATTCTTCACAGGGTAACAGATGGTCGGTCGGTCCCTCCCTCCCCCCCACCCCCCACCAACCGTCCCAAGGAGATGTGTGGGAAAACCAGAATATTTAACTTTTTAGTAATAAATAATACCTCAAACTAAAGTTAGGATAATATAATTGACATTGCTGAATTCCTTGTAAGACCAGGAATATTTTGAATACAAATGTCATATATTTTGCACAAAAAATAACATATTTACTCAGAATAAACATTATATCTAAAATTTGTATGTCTAATGCAAAATCTATGATGTTTATATTCAAAATGATCATCATATTGTAAGAATTCCAGCAATGTAAATTATATTCTGGCCGGGTAATTTGTATGAATTTTATGAGCTAAAACAGGCAGTCAAGCAGGGTGGCAGGTGGCGGGTGGGGCAAATCTAAAAATAGCGTCTCGAGCCGGACACTCACCGCGTATATGTGGAAAAAATCCGCATTAAGTGAAAGTTCGCTTCTGGCGAGGCACCGCGTATATGAAAAAACGCGTTAAGTGAAACCGCGTTAGGCGGGGTAATACTGTACTTATATTATTAGAATTATGTAAATTAATTTTTTAAAGCATTTCCATTCATTCACGTAACCCACAAAAGACCGCTAAATTTAAAAAGTTTGAGTTTTCAAAAAGTCCGGATTCTCGGGTGGTCCGGATTCCTGGCATCCGGATTTTTGGACTTTTACTGTATATAGGTGGATGGGCAGTTAAACACATCACATGATTGTCATACAGTAATACCCCGCTTTACGCAGCTCTCGTTTACGCGTTTCTACATTTACGCGGTATCCGGCCAGAACCGGAATGCCCACTTTACGCGGTGCATCTACTCATATACGCGGGAAGCAGCGCAGGCAGGGTGCGCACAAGGTCACCCAGTCATCAAAACATTACCGAGTTCTTCACCCGCCACCCACCACAGCCGGCCCAAGTCAGTGATAGTGAGGATATGGACTTACTGTATATGGACTTTGAGGGGTTTGACAAAGAGGCCCTGCAAGCCTCTGTGGTAGATAGTGATACAATTGATACAAGTGATACAGGTGAGGGCCAATAATCTGCCCTCTGCCTTGGAACCAACTCTCCATCCCCGTGAGCCCAGCCATCTTTTCCACTAATGTAAGTGTTAAAAAACCTAATATTATTGATATTTCTTTTAACTGTTAATTGTGTGTGCATACCATCATAAAATTAAGATATTTTTACTACAACGTAGGTATTGTGTCTGAAAAAGTGGAGTTTGGGGGTCGGCCCAGTCTCTATTTCAATTAATCCCATATGTTCTGTTGTTCCATTTACGCGTTTCCCGCTTTACGCGGGCCTCTGTGGGTTCAATTGACCGCGAAAAGTGGGGTATTACTGTATAGTAAAAGAAAGTAACACAATATCTTATAATAAAATGCAACAAAAAATAACAGAAAATATATTATAAATAAACTCATTCTGTACTGATATAAGATCATTCTGTACTCACATCCTTCAGCGAGGAGGAAGACTTCAGGAACTTGTAGATGGATTTTTTTTGGGGGGGGGGGTGAGCCCAAAGTAAAATTTAAGAGGGAGAGTGAATGATTGTGAGTGAACATGTGTGAGTGTGTGTGGATTAGTGTGTGGGGATGTGGATGAGTGTGTGGGAATGTGGATGAGCATGGGAGTGTGGATGAGTGTGGGAGTGGATGAGGGTGTGTGACTGTGGATAAGGGTGTGTGAGTATGGATGTGTGTGTGTGTGTTATGCTTTATGGCAGGAGATTGCAATCAGTGTGGTAATGAGAGAAGCAATCTCCAAGACACAGAGGCACATCACACACAGGGCACATGTGTCCGTCCTTCGTCCGTGCCTCAGGCAACACAGGTGGCACCACAGCCGCTTCCTGTCCGGGATTCATTCTCGGCTGTGGCCACATGTTGCATCAAGGTGTTGGTCTGTATCCAAAACTTTACGTTGCTTGGCCTGTGGACCCTGTCCACCTCCTTGCCTCTGTACTCTTGCCTGAGATGCAGCTGCAGGTGTGACCGAGGGTCCAGGAGCCACCAATGGAGCAGCAGTGATGGCAGGAGAAGCAGCAGTGGTGGCAGGTGCTATAGCAATGGTGTCAGCAGTGGTGGTGGCAGGAGCAGCAGTGGCGTCCCTTGCAGCCCCTACAACCCTTGCAGTCCCACGTCTCCATGGCTGCCAATGGGGACGTGCATTGGGAACATCAGGAGTGCGGTGGATAAGCACTCCTTAGTCAGGCCAGTCCTCTGGCCTGAATTTCAGAACTTCTTGATGATGTGCTCCACAAAAATCCAGCATTGCCAACTTCCGAGTGTCAGGGGAATACATTTTGTATAATACAAACACATTGAAGAGGGCCATCTGGACAAGGTAGAAGGTTGACTTCCTGGTCCACTTGAAGATTCGCCTTTGGATGGGATAGTATTGAACCATCTGGTCGTAATGGTCCACCCCACCCATTGTAGTCTTCCACCATAACGAGCTTGTTGATGGTCTTGTCGATGTGGTGGAACTTGCGGTCCTGCCCCTTCATTTTGGTGTGCACCTGCTTTATTGTGGTGTTGGTGCTGTGGAAGGTTGACACCATACTGATAATGCACTTGTCTTTCCATAACAACACCATGACATTCCCCTTGTGTCTTGCCTGCACCTCATCGTCTGCCAGGTTCTTCTTTTTCTCCCCCAGATTTTGTAGGTCCTTAGGAGCACCATGTGTCAGTCGTAGTGTGCCACACACAGACACCTGGTGAGAGAAGAGGGTTTGGCACATGGACACTGAGTTATAATAATTGTCCATGAATACCTTGTAGCCGAAACCTTTCAGTGGTTCGATGAGTTCCAATACGGTGGTGGAGGTTACTTTCCTCTCACTGGTGTACACTTGGAAGTTCCCCAAGCATGTACATTTTGATAGCATACCTCTGTGGTTTCTGAGGGTTGTGCACATGGAATGAGAGTCGCCCTTTCCAGCCCAAACTTACTTCTGCAGATACGCTCCTCAGGAAGGTAGACACTCTGGTATCGACTGAAGAGGTAGAACATCACTGTGTGAACTGTGATAGAGCAGTCTGTGTTGACTGCAGGCACAGCACAACTGTTGAAGGCATGGAATTGCTTCAGGATGGCACAGAAATGAACTTCAGTCATGGTATTCCTGATGACAGGATAGTCATGCACTGCCTGTTCCCTCCAGTAATGCCCCATGCTAGGAAGGTCAACCACACCCATCAGGAAAAAGAGCCCCAGGAACTTGGCCACCTCCTCTTCACTACACAGGGCCCAAGCATTTGTAGTTGTACCAATGAAGGCAGCATACTGGTTCATCTCCACAGTCAGGTACCACAGCAACTCCCTAGTGAAGAATAATTTAAAGAACTGCAGGGGAGCTGTGGGAACTGGGATGAGAAGACCTGGATTTCCAGTGAATGGGCTGTGAACTGGAGTGTACAGCCCTGCACTCCACTGTGCATCACTTGTAGGGGAGGAGGGCCTCCTGTTGTGCACCTCATGGGGAGTGTATGACCTACACCCCTTCGCCGAGCCCGACCCCCCCCCCAGACCCCCTCTAGGCCCTCTCCGTCCATGCCGCCTTATGGGAGGTGACTGTTGTGAGGAGTATGCTGAAAGTGGTGATGGTGTGGATAGTTGTGGTGGTGGTGAAAGTTGTTGTGGTGAAGGCTATAGTAAAGTTAGATAAGGTTAGGTTAGGTTCATTTAGGTTAGGTTAGGTAAGGTAAGTTAAGGTTTAGAAAACAATTCAACATTAAAACTATATAAAAAAAAAATCTTATGACAACTCACTTGACAATGGCTTCTAGAACCTTGATGTCAGTAAGAACACCGACCATATCAGGTGTGTAGTACTCTGGCAGTAGGTCTTCCATGAGGGTGTTGAGCAGCCAGAACGTGCTCTCCTCCTCCTTCGTGACGATCAACAACAGCCCAACGATGTAGTTGATTCCCTGTGAGAGTTTGGGATGAGTAAGGTTAGGTTTGGGATGGGTTAGGTTTAGATTAGGTTTGGTTTAGATTAGGTTAGGGAAGGTAAGGTTAGGATTATTTTAGGTTAAGTTAGGTTTAGTTTAGGTTAGGATTTGGAAAGAATATGAGGATATGATAGATTAAATGATGATTGATAGATAGACAGACTGAAAATTAGACAGACAGATAGAAAAGTAGACAGAAAGTTAGTAGATTAGGTTCACACTCACGAATCCTAAGCATTTATGGACAGAATAATGTATCAGTCTTTTGTTTCAGGTCCATGAGTGAATCTTGGGGTTCGTGGTTCAGGGGGAGAAGCGAACAGACTTTAGTAGTTGACTGTACTGTACAGTACATTACTCAAATTAGCCAAGGGTAAATACTGTACTGTATATGAGGCGCCCTGCATCATATGGGTTATTCGCGCCAAAATTTGAAACCGAGAAAACCCTGTTGAAAGTTTTCCAACTTCAAACATGCATAACTTTGTTGTTTTTAGAGATACAGCATTCATTTTTCATGCATTTTGAAGCTAATGGACTGTACTTGCAGATGGTAGGTAGCAGGTCATGAAATAATGTACTGGGTTGTTGCAATGATGACTTGAAGCAACAAAACTCCCACCCACTTATGGCTTTTTTTTACTTTAACCACTATCAGAGTGAAGATCCCGCCTGCTGGAGGGGCCGTGACATACTGTAGATAGCAGATGCTCATTGGCCGAGATGGAGGAGGTTGTAGGCTGGCCGCTGTGATTGGCCGCCCGTTCCTCTCACTCACTCACTGACGGGATGAGAACACCTGACGACGCGAAAGCCAAGCCCATAATTTTCTGTCCGTCACAAATTGATGTTCTACCCTATTTTCGAAGGGCTTTCAACCTTATTTACAGTGCAGTAAGGAGATCTTATCAACTACAAATCGTGTAGAACTAGGCCAAAAATAGTGCTTTCCAAAAAAAAAAAAAAAAAAATGGTTTTGCCCGGATGGTCTGAATGCACCTTACGATGCCTCATATGTTCTGTACTGTATATGTACACGAGTGGGTAACATATCAGAGAAAGACTCCCTGCAAATATCAGAACCAAATGCTTACATGGATTAAAACCATCCCTATGCTTCACACACACACACACACACAAAAAAAAGAAAAGAAAAAAGAAAGACAAGTGCAGTAAAGTACTTACTTGGCAATATCCAATTTTCTTATTGTGTTGGGAAAAGGCCACCAGAACATTGTACAGACTGGTCAACTTGCCCTCCTTGTAGTCACGAAAATATATGTTATCTGGGAAGGTGCGCGGAACATCGATCCTTATGGCTTCGACCAACTCTTCATCACGCGGCATCTCCAAAAGGCTCTGGTAATAACCAGGCCGGGACGTCATTTTCTTCTTGGCTCCGCTCACCTCCATCCACATCTGTACGTTAATAAAAAATTAATAAAATAATACAAAAATCTCATTCAGGGATATATATGCTTGAATTGTCTAAAGCCAACTCTCACACAGTTTCAAATCTGTAACTACCTAACTTAAAATATCATCTCCATCCTCAGAGTTAAAACCTGATCCTCAAAGGATTAAAACATCATCCTTAAAGGATTAAAACACCATCCTCAAAGGGTTAAAACATCATCCTTAAAGGGTTAAAATATCATCCAAAAAGTGTTGAAACATTATCACCAAAGGGTTAAAACGTCATCCTCAAGGGTTAAAACATCATCCTCAAAGGGTTAAAACATCATCCAAAAAGGGTTAAAACATTATCATCGAAGGGTTAAACATTATAATCAAAGGGTTAAACCATTATCAACAAAGGGTTAAACCATCCTTCACCTCAAAGGTTAATCCATCATCCTCAAAGGGTTAAAACCTTGCCACAATGTTTCATTGTTATAGGTATCCCCTTTCTTAGATAACAGTGAGCTAGTGAACTAGTTCGCTAAATCGAGATTAATTCCGTTAATACGGTCATACCTAGAGGTGACACCTCTGACACATGAGATGTACATAGAAACATTATTCATGGCTTACCTTAAACTAGGGGGTTCGGTGATTGCTTTCAATTTTTTCTATAATATCCAAACTTTTTTCCAATTGATAGCTGCACTCTTTTGACTTTCTTCCCCACACCACTTCCTTTCTGAGACTGCGACTTTCAGCATGATGTCTAAGACAGCCACTCCTCGACTTACGACGGGGTTAGGGACCCAAATCCAGTTCGTAAGTCGAAATGGCCCTAAGTCGAAAATGTGAAAATAATACATAGAAAATCTAAAATGGGTGTCTCTTTTTCTTCTCAGCACCACAAAACTCTCACTTTTAAGCATGCCAGCCATTTTAAAGGGAATTACAAACAAAAATTTTGTCAGTACACAGCGCAATCACTAACGTCGGGACTCAAAAATACGTAATTTGAAAATTTTTTGGTACGACTGGGGCGGTCGTATGTCCGGGTGGTCGTAAGTAGAGTAGGTCGTAAGTCAAGGAGTAGCTGTAGTTAGTTGACCAAAATGCAGACAGAGAGGTAGCAGTGAACAACACACACGGTGGTGGCTGACTGAGCAGATGTAAAGAAACCCCATGCCCCAAACAGCGCATTTGGAACAGAATTTAATGGAATCACACTCAATTTACTGATTAAGCGGAAATTACGATTTAACGGAAAGGGGTGGCTTGAATTAGTTTGTTACATCGAGAAAATACTGTATCTCATCTCTCAAAGCTGGAACAAATTCCTCATCACGGGAATTTTCCGGGTACCGGAAAAATTTTCTCAATATTTCCAAAAAATCGTTCCCAAATCCTGAATTTACCAGCTTTGGGAACGATTTTCCATGAAAATTTAAATTCCTGCTGTCGGAGAGTTCATTTACCTCAAAGGGTTAAAACATCATCCTTAAAGGGTTAAAACATCATCCCCAAAGAGCCAAAATAAGAAACTTGACCAAATATGGAGTGAACGTTCTCACCTTTCCACGATGTTTCATAGGAATCCCCTTCCTCACATAACGTTTCACCTTCATCCCTCTTCCAACAGTCTCCCTCGCTCCCAGCAGGTGAGACCATCTTGCTGCTCTTCTCGTTAATACTGTCAGGTACCTCGACATAAACTCCTCATATGTTTGATAATTAAAGTCTGGAGGTCTCTCAAAACCATATTCATCAACATCGCTGAGGGAAAAAAGTATGTAACTATCATTATAATGGAACGAAATTTATTGAAATAATCATCACAACATATTGGATATACAGTATAATATATTCTGATATTATTCCTTACTATTTATAAATTACCTTCTCAGATAATGTACCGGAGTTGTGCCTACATACAGTCTAGATTCCTTACTACTGTACAAATACTGTACTTACCTAGTAGACACATTTTCCCCCAGACATCTAAAGCATTACAAGTTATTTTATGGCAAGAATTTTAAATATTATATTTTCACATTTCAGAACCAAGAATAATTTATAAAATAGCAAATATATGCCAAAGAAAATACAGCTCCTCCCCAACTTACGATGGGGTTAGGGACCCAAATCCAGGACATAACTCAAAATGGTCGTAAATTGGAAATTCTTAAATAATACAGTACATAGAAAATCTAAAATGGGTGTCTCTTTTTCTTCTCAGCAAATACAAAACACTCACTTTTAAGCTTGCCAGCCATTTTAAAGTGAATTACAAACAAAAATTTTGTCTGTGTACTGACTTTGGGACTTGAAAATATGTAATTTGACCAAATTTTGGTACGACTGAGGCAGGTCGTAAGTTGGGAAGGAGCTGTACAGTAAAGTACATATGTGTAAAACAAACCTATATACAACAGTAACCAACTTTACCCAAGTTGCATACTGTATATACATTACCTGTAAATAAATTACAGTAAATTTATCTATATAACATTAATATTATACAGTAATTCAAAATACAGTTCCTCCAGTTTATCAGGTTAACAGTGACATAAACTGAAAAATAAAAATATTGAAAAACTTGGTGACCAGCTAGGATGATGCACCTTAGGTTAGTTTTGTAATTTCTGAAATACAGTAAAGGTACAGTAATTTTCTGAACAAAATAAACATTAATAATCATATCTCTTGTAATTCACAGTTATCAATGCATGCAAGAGTTAACATTAATTATGAATTAGATACTAAGATTAGCAAAAACTTCAAGAGAAATACTTGAAATGTACAGAAAAATAAAAATTAGATAGTTTGGTCATACAATTAAGGATAAAGAGATAATAATAGAAATATTAAAGGGCAAAGTTGAGGGTAGGAGAAGGCAGAGACTGAGGATGTATGAGTGAAATTAAAAACTGGGTCCCCAGGGAGATATAAAACCTTAGAGGATTGGTAACAACAGGCCGAGAATGTTTAGAGTGGAGGGACTGTGGTCACCAACCCTCAGATATGAGCAAGGTACAATGATTGGTTGATATATAGAGCCATGGAACTGATTCTGCTTCTACTGCATTCACTAATCACAGACAGTTATTAAAACTTCATAGCTCCTTAGCTGTTAAAGCTGGTTGGGTGGGGGCCACTGTCACAAGGATGTGTGAAGTGTTTTGTGATGTTTCACTCAAGTCTGTTTGTAGGAGCTGTGAAAAAAAGTCCTCTGGTTTGTGTTTGTTGAAGTGCCCCAAAAATTAACCTGGCTCTTTAGCTACCCCTTCTAGGTTTGGTTAGGTTAGCTTTTGTTAAGTTAGGGTTTGTTAGTATAGAATGGAAGCAACAAAGCATTCATGTGTATGGCTACACTCGTATTAAAAAAATTCCCAATCGTTGTCTGTTTTATTGGGGATATTCTTAAAATATGAAAGAATTTATCATTATACAAAAATTTACGAATGCTGCAGGTTTCCACTGAGTATGAGTTAGATGTGTTGATGTCTATGAAACATTCCTACTGACGTAAAAAGCTGAAATGCAAATATTTTATCATTGGGTGGTAGAGAATCTTTAAGAGAAAAAAAGAGAACCATTTGTGTTTCAACTAACCACGGCTCTCAAGTTGAGCAATGTGTTTTGTCGATGGTTTGGACAATTTTAAGACACTCTTTCTTCTATGACGTTTCCCTCGCAAATGATTTATATATGAAGGGGGATCCAGGGGGATGGAGTCCCCCTGTTAGGTTAGGTTAGGTAATTTTTTGGTCATTTCCAAGGGAAACATTGTTTAAACCAAAGAAAAACACATTGCTCAAATCGAGAGAAGTGGTTGGTTGAAACTGCAAATTGACCAAAAGGTTAATATTCGTTCTTTATCTCAATAGGTATTCAGGATCACCATTATCATTTGAATTATTTTATAGGTTAGGTTAGGTTACGTTAGGTTAGTATGGATACCTAATTACAGGGATGACCGAAACTAAAAGTTTACCATATATCATACCAACTGTGGATAAAAAATGAATTTTTACTGATAAAAAACGAAAGAATGCAATTCCTCCAACCTATACGAGTTAGTTTAATTGAGAAGCCTGGTTTAACCTTTTATCTTTCAACCCCACTGATCGGCTCGGTAAATCCATTAAGGTTTTAAACACCACTTTTCTTATTATATTTCATCAATTTACATTAGATTATTATTATAAATGGTCTTCATTTCAATTTATAAATTCATCGAACACGTTCTTGAGGAAACTCAGCCATCTTCAAGAACTTATTTAAATAATATGTCAAAAACGTCATGTGGACATGTAGTAAAATATAAATAACGCAAGGCTTTACCAATAACAAAGTCAATACAGGAGGCAAGAGAGAAATTAAGTAAATATTTCACCTTATTCTGCTGTTACTGGACTCAGAGGACGCGGCCATCCTCCCCCTTACTGACTCACATTCTTTAACTACCACAATTATTTTACAAGCCGTCCATATCTTCAATAATAATAACATTTAAAACCACCAATATATCTTAATTAAAATTAAACTAAAAATGTGTTACTTTGGTAATAAAAAGATAAATATTTAAACAACTGTCAATATATTTTTTTGCTTTTTTGAATGTCGAAATTAAATGATAATTACGTATGAAGTTATATATTGTAATATTATAAATTAGTATAGTATAATAAACCAAAATTAATGCACAGTTCATTATATAAGATCATAAGACTGTATTATCTATCAAATAAATGTCCATAGTGAGACATCCATAGAGGAAAAATTATAAATTAACCCAACGTGACCCGGAGTTAATTGATCAGTGTAAACATGTCGCCGACGGTGAGGAGCCGAGGCAACGCTCACACCCGCAAAGAACTACAGAAAGAGATCCTTAAACGCCAGGCCAGCAGTAAAGAACCGTAAGCATGAGTTGATATCGAGATTAATGTCCTTACTGGCTGAGGGAAACTTGATTTAGGGGAAAAATAAAGCCATAAAGAGTTGCCTGGATGGTGGTTTTTGTGCCTAATAGAGGAAAGAACCCGGGAGGTGGACTGGACTTATTTATATTGTTTGGGAGTCTCGTGGATTGAAGTATAATGAAAGATTGATTTTTTAATTTATATTTAATGTAACAATCTGGGTAATTCTCGAGGACAAGGTTCGAGTTTACTAATCAGCACTTGAGAAATTTTTCAAAATTTCCTTTTATTTTTTCCAGAGTTAACCAGACCTAACTCATAGAACAAAACATTTAAAAGTTTATATGGTAAATTTGCATTGTCACACCGTTCTCTGTTAGAAAGTCAAAAATATATTTGGTAAATTTTTCTTGTAGCCCCGTTCACTTGTAGCAAGTTAAAAATATATTTTTCTAGTGTATTTGTGTGTGCTGAGACCGAATATGACCTTCCATTTTGGCGGAAATAGCCGGGGGTTTTTTAGCGATTTTTTTTCGTTTGACGTTTTCCGAGAAAAAAGTGCCTAAGCGACTAACAAATACACAATAAAACACTAGAAAAACAATAACCAAACCTAACCTAACATGACCTAACTTAACTGACTCTCACCGTATGATGAAATCACCTATTTCTTACCTTATTGGCCTGGTTCTTGTTCGTCGTTGCATTCTGGGATTCTTACACAGCGCCACATATGTTGGTCTTTGCGATATTTACATTCAGTCTTGCTCTTAGTACACTTTACTGAGGTTGAAAGAACACCATGCGATCGAAAAAATGCTATAGTTTCTTCGTTTTTTTTCCAAAAACTCGCAATCAGCTCCATATACTTTAAGTGACACCCATCGCAGACTTCCATGGTCGGAACTGAACTCGAATTTCAAAATATGAGAGGCCAAAAAGAATACTCGAATTTGATTGGGCCAAAAATACCGCGAATTAAACCCAAAAACATTTTAATTGGTTTCAAAATATAAAAGGCTTTTGATTGGCCGCGTGACGTGTACAGCAACGCATGCGCAGGATGATTTATGAAGGGGACGCAGGAGACACGCAGTGTTGGAGGAAAGGCAGACGATAATGGCGGGATGTTAATGGAAGAAATCGAAAAATTTTTGGATAAGCTATCTCTGTTATTGTACATTTCCGCCGGTAATGTAATAGATGAAAATTATCTTATAATTAGACGTCTTATTCGAATATGATAATAGATTAGTGGTAGGAATGAACGGAGCTACAAGAAAATAATACCATATATTTTTCTAGTGTATTTGTGTGTGTTTAGACCGAATATGACCTTCATTTCTGGGGGAAATTAGCATTTTTTTTTTTTTCCGTTGGACGTTTTCCGAAAAAAATTCATTGCAAGATACACCAAAAAACACTAGAAAACCAAAAACCAAATCTAACCTAACCTAACTGACTCTCACCTTATGATGGAATCACCTATTTCTTACCTTATTGGCCTGGTTCTTGTTCGTCGTTGGATTCTGAGATTCTTACACGTCACATATGTTGGTCTTTGCGATATTTACATTCGGCCTTGCTCTTAGTACACTTTACTGAGGTTGGAAGAACACCATGCGATCGAGAAAATGCTATAGTTTCTTCGTCTTTTTCCCAAAAACTCGCAATCGGCTCCATATAATTGAAGTGACACCCATCGCAAGACTGCCATGGTCGGAACTGAAGTTACTGAACTTGAATTGTATGAGAGACCCAAAGTAAAACTCGAATTTGATTGGGCCAAATATACCGTGAATTAAACCCAAAATCATTTTAATTGGTTTAAAAAATAAAAAACGCTTTTGATTGGCCGCATGACGTGTACGGGAACGCATGCGCGTGATGATTTATGAAGGAGACGCAGGAGACACGCAGTGTTGGAGGAGAGGCAGACGATAATGGGGGAAGATTAATGGAAGAAAATAGAGAAAATTTTGGATAAGCTATCTCCGTTATTGTACATTTCCGCCGGTAATGTGATAGATGAAAATTATTTTATAATTAGACGTCTTATTCGAATATCATAATAGATTAGTGGTAGGAATGAACGGTGTGTAAACGCAATAGTACCGTTTAAATTTCTTTTAGGAAGCAAGACAAGGAAGATGAAGGAACAGGAGGAGTTGTTGGTGTCATAGAGCCGTGGACGCCCGGCTCATACACAGCTCTCAAGGCTCTGTTGTCAGCTCGTCTCTGTGCCGCCATATGGGCTCTGATCAATGACTGTGATGAAACTTACAATTATTGGGAGCCTGTAAGTGTGCTCTATAGCTCAACACCTTTCCATCTGCTGTGTACAGTAATGTTGTTTGAATTTCAATTATGTACTGCATCTCAAAGTATCTGTCCACAATCTGTGTGAAACATTAAGAGACCACTGATGATTGATATAGGGACATGCTCTTTCTACTGTACATAGTTTAACATAAGTAATACAATGTGTATATATTTTGGCATAATTAATATGTTCATTTATCAAATATAGTAGGATCAGTGTACCATAGAGCCACACATACCAACCCTCCCGGGACATTATGAGTTGCATGTAGCACTTTGGACGTCATCGGAACCATTCTGGCAAATGCTTTTATGAGATATATACTGTGCTGTATTGTATGTGCATGTTAGCTTTAAATTGTTTACATTTTCATCTCATAGACTACTGTTTCTTATATCATGTCTATTCTTGTTATACTAAATCATATTTACAGTAAACTCTTTAATATCAAGAAAGATTATCTAGAAACTATAAAACAACTACAGTACCTAGTACTATACCAGTAAAGGTATTTTTAAATATTATACTTCTAATTACAGTTAAACCTCCATATAATGGACTTCTCTCTCCATATAGTCTGTTAGATGGAGATTTCACATCTAACATACCGTCAATATAATACAGTGGGGTATGCTATAAGGAATGGATTCTACTACGAATATTCCTATAACGAACGGTTTTACCTATAAAATTGAGAATGCTATAACGAACGAAACTCCTACAACGATTTTTTTTACTAATTTATTGATTTTTTTATTACAAGTATTAATGATATTCTTTATTTCAGGGGTTTAGATGCATATTTATGCACTTTTTTTAAATTTTTACAATTTTATATTATATTTTTCAGTGTTAAGTGGTTGTATTTGGGGGCCTGGAACGGATTAATCCTATAACGAACGAATGCTATAACGAACAAGGTTCTAGAACCAATTAGATTCATTATAGCATACCCCACTGTACTTTGATCTCCATATTCTCCGTTAAATAGAGGTTTTGCTGGAACTCAAATAATTTATTGAAAAACTATAACACAGTCTCTATTTTTTAAACTATACAGTGGTCCCTCGCTTAACGGACGCCTCAGTTAATGAAATTTCGATTAACGAATTACCTTCCATAAGAATATTCAATTCGGTTAACAAAATTCTTACGAAAATGTTTCAACATATTTTGGCTTGCACACCAGCTGGAAGATTAGTCCGCCTATACAGAAATCGGTTCTAGGGCTTACATTCGTTAAAATTGGAGTAAATATCAAGAAGGTTGTACTATTCAATAATTTTCCAAGTTTTATATTAAAATTTTTAGTCATTTTAACACTTATTTAACATAATTGCAGTACAGGGAACTACAGGAGTACCCCGATTTACACGGTCAATTGAACCCACAGGGTACCGTGGAAAGTGAAAACCTCGTAAAGTGAACAACAGAACATATGAGATTAATTCCAATAGAGACTGGCCCGACCCCCAAACTCCACTTTTTACGACACAATACCTATGTTGTAGTAAAAATAACATCTAAATTTTATGATGGTATGCTCACACAAATAATATTTAAGAGAAATACAGTCGCCAGGTTAATGTACAGTATTACCCCGCCTAACGCGGTTTCACTTAGCGCGTTTTACCGTATACGCGGTGCCTCGCCAGAGCTGAACTTTCACTTAACGCGGGTTTTTTCCACGTATACGCGGTGAGTGTCCGGCTCGAGAGCTATTTTTAGATTTGCCCCACCCGCCACCCTGCCTGACTGCCTGTTTTAGCTCATAAAATTCATACAAATTACCCGGCCAGAAAATATAATTTACATTGCTGGAATTCTTACAATATGATGATCATTTTGAATATAAACATCATAGATTTTGCATTGACATACAAATTTTAGATATAATGTTCACTCTGAGTAAATATGTTATTTTTTGTGCAAAATATTTGACATTTGTATTCAAAATATTCCTGGTCTTACAAGGAATCCAGCAATGTCAATTATATTATCCTAACTTTAGTTTGAGGTATTATTTATTACTAAAAAGTTAAATATTCTGGTTTTCCCACACATCTCCTTGGGACGGTTGGTGGAGGGTGGGGGGGAGGGAGGGACGGACCGACCATCTGTTACCCTGTGAAGAATATTTTTTTATTTTTTATTAACTGAAGATATTTGTTTTAGCTCATAAAATTCATACAAATTACCCGGTCAGAATATAATTTACATTGCTGGAATTCTTATAATTTGATGATCATTTTGAATATAAACATCATAGATTTTGCATTAGACATACAAATTTTAGATAAAATGTATACTCTGAGTAAATATGTTCTCTTTTGTGCAAAATATATGACATTTATATTCAAACTATTCCTGGTCTTACAAGGAATCCAGCAATGTCAATTGTATTATCCTAACTTTAGTTTGAGGTATTATTTATTAAAATTAAGTGGTTTTCCCCCAAAAATTTCTCAGAGAGAGAAAAGCCAGCAGTGTAGTGTGAGAAGAGGGGGAGGGAGTTGAGTCCATTATTTGAATGGACATTAACTTGGTGACTGTATTTCTCTATTTCTCTTAAGTATTAATTGTGTGCATGTACCATCATAAAATTAAGATGTTATTTTTACTACAACATAGTTATGTGTCGTCAAAAAGTGGAGTTTGGGGGTCGGGCCGGTTTCTATTGGAATTAATCCCATATGTTCTGTTGTTCACTTAACGCGGTTTTCACTTAACACGGTACCCTCTGGGTTTTATTGACCGCGTTAAGTGGGGTACAACTGTACATTCAAATAATGGGCTCAAATCACCCCCCCCCCCCTCTTCCCAGCTCACTGGCCCCTGCCTCTCTGAGAAGTGATTGGGTGAAACACTAGATTTTAACGTTTAGTAATAAATAATACCTCGGACTAAAGTTAGGATAATATAATTGACATTTCTGGATTCCTTGCAGGTCAGGGAATATTTTGAATGTAAACTTCATATATTTTGCACAAAAGATAAAATATTTGCTTTGTGTAAACCAAATTATTACATTAGATCTAAAATTTGTATGTCTAATGCAAAATCCATGATGTTTATATTCAAAATGATCATCATATTGTAAGAATTCCAGCAATGTAAATTATATTCTGGTCGAGTAATTTGTATGAATTTTATGAGCTAAAACAAATATCTTCAGTTAATAAAAAAAAAAATATTCTTCACGACACTATCTGTCAATCAAAGTACCCCAACTTGCCTCCCCCCCTCCTCACACTCACGCCAGCTGGGTCGGTCGGTCCCAACCCTCCCCCCCACCCCCCACCTTCCCTCCCTACCAGAGAAATGTTGGGTGAAAAAACTAGATTTTAACTTTTAGTAATAAATAATACCTCAGACTAAAGTTAGGATAATATAATTGACATTTCTGGATTCCTTGCAGGTCAGGGAATATTTTGAATGTAAACTTCATATATTTTGCACAAAAGATAAAATATTTGCTTTGTGTAAACCAAATTATTACATTAGATCTAAAATTTGTATGTCTAATGCAAAATCCATGATGTTTATATTCAAAATGATCATCATATTGTAAGAATTCCAGCAATGTAAATTATATTCTGGCCGGGTAATTTGTATGAATTTTATGAGCTAAATAAAAAAAAATTATACTTCACCGCGTATATGAGTAGATGCACCGCGGAAAGTGAAAGTCCGGTTCTGGCAAGGTACCGCGTAAATGAGAAATCGCGGAAAGTGAAACCGTGTAAAGCGGGGTAATACTGTAGTTTTTGGTGTGCCAATCAGCCACTTCACTCACCCACCAAGGCCTCAGTTTGTATCTGTTCAGTGGAGGAAACATCTTGCTTGTGGGTCTCTTGAACCCAGAGTATTTTTACGTTTTTACAGTACAATTATTGGTCATTCTGAAATTTATTTAACATATTGACAATATATAGTGCAGTCCAGAGTTGATTTAAAGAAAATAATCTTGAATTACACCTAGTGAACTTAAAATTTTTTGGGTGAAATGACAGCATGAAGCATGGGGTGATTTCTCTTCCATCCCCACTTCCTTCTCTTCTCCCTTCTCCTCCACCCCCACTTCTAATTCCCATCATCATCAACCAGGAGCCTTCTACATACACACCTCAAAGTAAGTGTACTTTACTGCATTTTTTTTTTACTCTATGTAATTTTTGGCGAGCTGGAACCAATTACCCAAAATCCCATTGAAACAATGGTTTCGGTTATCGAACGACCTTCTGGAACGAATTGTGTTCGTTAACCGAGGGACCACTGTACAGTGTGATGATAACATAATGAGATGCCTTAAACCAGAGACAAGGACAATACTGAAACACTCCTTCAATATTATTAACCACAACACAAAATAAATTAACATTACCGAGTTAATAACCAAAACCATACATGGTAAACATGCATTTGTTGGTGATACTAAAGCGTGCAGTCTACAAGATATATAAGTTAAGTTAGGTTAGGTAGGGTTAAGTTAGGTTAGGCAAGGTTGGACTAAAGATATCTTTGTAGACCACACGCTATAGTAGCACCCTTTTGTTATAGTGTTAAGTTCAAGTTTATAGTGAAGGGCATCATATCTTTATACTATAGTTACTGTATCATAATAAATATACATACTGTATTGGTTCCACCATTGTACAGACCCCTTCACTAGTGCATTTACAGGAGCTCGTCATATAAACATAACACAAATCATTACATTGAGATATTTGCTTTAATATGGTTTTACTTTGATTCCATAGTACAATATGTTTACTATTGTGAGTTTTTTCTGTCAAATATAAACAAACACAGGGCTCCCACACTGCACAAAACCTATTGAGGCACTCTACATGCACTAGTGAAGGGGACTGTACTATATGGTATTAACTGTATCTCTAATATTTGCTATTTGCGTACAGCATTTATCTTAATTCTTGTTTCTCTCAATGATTACTGCATTGTTTATTCCCTAGTTTTTGGCTTAACTCATCCTGAGTTTCTCCTTGTTTCAGGTGACATTGTTGTTGCCTGAATTAAATTTCCTCATAGAAGAGAACTTTTCATTCCTTACCACTTACTGTACTGTATATAAATTTACATTTTAATTATCTTTATTAAAAAAAAGTTAATTTACACCATTCTTGTTATCTTTATTGAATGTTATTATTATTATTTTTTCTCCCTAGACTCACTTCCTGCTGTATGGGAAGGGGTTCCAGACATGGGAGTATGCCCCCCAGTACGCTCTCCGCTCCTACACCTACATCCTCATCCATGCAGTGCCCGGTTGGATATATTCCAGTCTATTGCAGTCCAACCGCATGCTTGTTTTCTTCTTTATACGATGCATGCTGGCCCTGGGATGCTCCGGCTGTGAGCTTTACTTTTACAGGTAAATTATTGCATACAGTAATTACATTCTCTTATATTTGTCCTTCTACTTAAAACTATCGGGACCACCTTTTAGTCCCACAAACACATAATTTAGGATTATTTTACTGCTTTGTAATGGGTAACATCTGTACCAGTTTTACAGTGGCTATATATTTTGTCTGTAGAAAATTAATATATATATATATATATATATATATATATATATATATATATATATATATATATATATATATATATATATATATATATATATATATATATATATATATATATATATCTCGGCCTATAAGGCGTCGGGGTGCATCAGACGGCCCCCCCAAATTTCCATTTAAAAAGTAGCTTTTGAGCTCTATTCGCTGTATAAGACCAGTACCCCAAATGTGACACTTACCCACTGACTCAGTAGTCCTTTACCAACCATCCTTGAATTTTTAAAATAAGGCCAATTCACTTCAAGTAATGTCATCAAATGTTACCCGCTGGTGTAGTGTAAACACTAGTGACGTCACTGAAGCATCTGCTATTTACTGGTAACTGGAACTAATGTCGGTGTCGAGTAAAATTTTTCCATTTACTTGAAATGGATTTACCGATTTATTTGTTTATTTATTTATTTATAATATACTGTAACATATTAAACACACTGCAAGTATTTTCTTTAATTTATACGCTTGCTTCACGAGAGGTGGTGGGAGTGTTCCCTCGTCTCGGTGGTGGGACTGTGTTCCCACTGTTTATACAACAGCTACCACCGTATTCTAATTGTGGTGTTTCATTAGGATTTGAGTGAAAAAGATTATGGTACGTACTTACTACATACATTTATTACACAAACATATACAGTTAACCCTCACTTTGCGCGGTCCCGCATTCCGCGTTTCCACGTTTACGCGGTGCCTTGCCAGAACCTCACGTGCTCACATTACGCGGAGAGTGTCCGGCGCGACGCTATTTTTAGATTCGCGCCACCCGCCCGCCTGCCAGCCTGCACGTAAAAACAATGTTTTTACGTGCCTTGAGAATTTGCAGTCCGGAATTCATCGATGAGGAATACAAATATATATATAATATTGGCTCAAACCTTAAATACCCTAGATCTTTCATAGACAAATGCCTAAACATTACTAAGAAAACTTTTTATAGAACTGGTCAGTTCAAAACTGATAATATGTTACATAAATTTATTTGTCAGTGGCCCAAGGTTAAAAATGCTTTGAAAACCTTTGATCTTGATGTATGATAGTTATTTTGTGGGTCCCTTTTTTCTGACCTGACCTGTCTAGTCACGTCACCACCCTTCTCTTAAGCTCCTCTACGTGTGTGTTGGTGTGCGGATTAGTGGATGTCATCATTATGACCTGACCTTATATTTTTAGGTCACCCTGTATATTTAAGCCTCTCTCTGTCCATGTAACCCAGTTGCCTCTGAAGATGTCTTGAATAAAGACGAAAGCTAAGGTACTCCGTTGTTTCCATTTTCCCGTGTAATTTTATCAAGATATAGATATATATATATATATATATATATATATATATATATATATATATATATATATATATATATATATATATATATATATATATATATATATATATATATATATATATATATATATATATATATAAATTGTAATTTACATATTATTCATATTATGCTAGAGCGCCCACAAAACATGAGAAACGTTTGAGTCCCCCAGTAGAGATGTCCGTTCTCTATCCACTCCAGGATGTCCGTTTTCTTTTTGTGTACTCGCTCAGGGACTCAAGTATTTCTGTATATGACACAGGATGATAAGGGAATTTGAATTTATTTGTTTATTTATTTATATATAATATACTGTAATATATTAAATATACTGCAAGTATTTTCTTTAATTTATATACGTGTTTCGCGAAAAAGGGAGGCTACATTTATGGTGATCGTTAAGGACCAAACTCCGAATCCATGACGTGACTTCTGTTCATTATTTATATCCTAAATTTACCACTGTCGGCAGTTTCAAGAATTAATGCAGTCATTTACTGAATATTCTTTGCAAAAAAATAAATTTTAAATGAATTATTTATAAGAGATAAGTATTATGATCAGTAAATATACAGATATGCATTACTGACCACCTCCGAACACAAGGATGGCTAAAAATAGCCACAGGCGGTCACAGTCAAGGTCACTTTCCCTTTCTTGTCACTGGCAAATGGGGGAGGGGGGGATGATAATAGCAGCTGTGTTTATTACGGTATGTTAGACTGGTTTATAATACATTTTTATTATTTTAATATACCGGTAATCTTCATTTTAATCCAGCTTACCAAACGTAAGTTTCAGTATAAAATAATTAGTGGTACTGTAGGACCTTGTGAGTGGTTTACTGTATACATAAATATTACATAAATTATTTCTGCAATTCTTCACAAACAAAACACATAAATCAATTGAATATGTGATGTCGAACGTGAACTGTAAACACTGTGTGTGATGTAGAGAGAGCGCGGGTGTAAAACGCTATGTAATTTGATTTTCTCTTTTATGTAAAATTTTACAATTTACTTATAATATATAGGTATACTGTATACATAAATATTACATACATTATTTCTGCAATTGTTCACAAACAAAACACATAACTCAATTGAACATGTGATGTCGAACGTGAACTGAAGCCACAACAACCGTTCGAGTGGAATCGCGTTAGAGCAAACGAGTTCGCGTTTTACAAATATTGTTCCTCAATTCATAAATCGCGTTCGAGCAAATTCGCGTTGTCAAAACACGCGTTATAGCAGAACTCACTGTGTGTGTATATATATATATATATATATATAGTAAACCCTCGCTTTACGCGGTCAATTGAACCCACGGAGGCCCGCGTAAAGTGAACAACATAACATATGGGATTAATTGAAATAAATACCGAGCCGACCCCCAAACTCCACTTCTTCCGACACAATACCTATGTTGTAATAAAAATAACATCTTAATTTTATGATGGTATGCACACACAATTAATATTTAAGAGAAATACAGTCGCTAGGTTAATGTCCATTTAAATAATGGACTCAACTCCCACCCCCCCCTCTCACACTCACTGGCTCCTCCCTCTCTGAGAAATGTTTGGGGGAAAACACTAGATTTTAAGGTTAGGATAATATAATTGACATTGCTGGATTCCTGGCAACACCAGGAATATTTTGAATATACACGTCATATATTTTGCACAAAACATAACGTATTTGCTCTGAGCAAACAAAATACTTACATTAGATCTAAAATTTATGTCTAATGCAAAATCTATGATGTTTATATTAAAAATGATCATCAAATTGTAAGAATTCCAGCAATGTAAATTATATTTTGGCCACGTAATTTGTATGAATTTTATGAGCTAAATAAAAAAAATTTACTTCACCCACATATATGAGTAGATGCACCGCGTAAAGTGGGAATTCCGGTTCTGGCAGGGTACCGTGTAAATGTAGAAATGCGTAAAAAAACCCGTGTAAAGTGGGGTATTACTGTGTGTGTGTATATATATATATATATATATATATATATATATATATATATATATATATATATATATATATATATATATATATATATATATATATATATATATATATATATATATATATATATATATATATATACACACAGTTGGTCCTCATATTACGCGGTCCCGCATTCCGCGTTTCACCGTTAACGCGGTGCCTTGCCAGAACCTAACATTTTCACATTCCGCGGTCGTGAACCCCATTACGCGGAGAGCGGCTGGCAAGCCGCGCCATTTTTGGATCCAAACCTCCCGCCATCCGCCATGTTGTGTAAGAGGCGCGAAAATGGTGCGCACAAGGTCGCCCAGTCATCAAAACATGACCAGTTCTTCACCCGCCACCCACTACAGCCGGCCCAAGTCAGTGATAGTGATAATTATAGTGAGGATATGGACTTATATGAACTTTGGGGGGTTTGACAAAGAGGCCCTGCAAGCCTCTGTGGTGGATAGTGATACAATTGATACAAGTGATACAGGTGAGGGCCAATAATCTGCCCTCTGCCTCGGAACCAACCGCCCATCCCCGTGTGCCCAGCCATCTTTTCTACTAATGTAAGTGTTAAAAAACCTAATATTATTGATATTTCTCTTAATTATTAATTGTGTGTGCATGCCATCATAAAGTTAAGATAATATTTTTACTACAACATAGTTGTGTGTCGTCAAAAAGTGGAGTTTGGGGATCGGCCCGGACTCCATTTCAATTAATCCCATATGTTATGTTATTCACTTTACGCGTTTCTCACTTTCCGCGGTACCCTCCGGGTTACATTAACCGCGTAATATGAGGACCAACTGTGTATGTGTATATATACCGTATATACTCGTCTATTACCCCCCTTCGTATATAGGTCGACCCAAGTTTTTGAGGGTAAAGGAACAACAAAACCTTCAGAAAAACACTACATCCTATAAACTTGTTTACCATTTATTATTACGACACCTTACACTGAAACGCGGGTAGTTTCAACAAAAATATTGTATATTTCCATTCATGTATTTATTCAAGTCAATTAGGAGGGAATATTATTATAATACACTAGTTTTTTAACTGATAACCATTCGAAAAGCGATTACGGTAACATATTTTGAACGAAAGAAAGCAAAATTCATTGTTTTCGTCACAATTTTATCCCACTTTCCACTGTAATACGTACGTCATTTCAGCAAAAAATATTACATTTCCGTGAATGTATTTTATCAACCACAGTATAAATTGAATATCACTAATATAACAGTATTTTAACTGAAAACTATTAAAAAAACCAGTAACATATCTTGAACATCGGAAGGTTAGGTAAAGTCTTTTGTTTTCGTCATGTAGTTTATCCTAATTTACATTGAAATACATCACGTTTCAGCAAAACTACTATTTATTTCTGAGAATATGGAAATGTAATATTTTTGCTGAAATGACGTACGTATTATAGTGGAAAAAGGGATAAAATCGTGACAAAAACAATGACTTTCGCTTTCTTTCGTTGAAAAGATGTTACCGTAATCGCTTTTCGAATGGTTTTCAGTTAAAAACTGTTGTATTACAATAATATTCTATCCTAATTCACTTGTGATGTAACAGTTTTTTAACTGAAAACGATTCGAAAAACACGTGTACCATCTAGCTGATACGGCAGAGACCTGGTCGCGGAGGCTTTGTGTTTGCATCGGCCCTTCTTAAGCAGCTTTTAATATTAGCGTACGTTGAAATTGTGTTTACCGGTATATTCTTATTTTCTTGCTTCTTATTTTCCAGAAATATGACAAGTTTGTATATAATACAATGTTACGGTACTTTTAATTTACAAGTATTCATTTTTAAAAATACAGAAGACACCAAACAAATACCAGTACTACGGTTATTTGCGTGACTCTCCCGCCAAAAAAGACCAAACAGCTGGTACTCTCTCCCTCAGCCCTACCAAAAATAGCCCAACGACATCTTTCTTGTTGATTCTCTTCCAATTTCTCACTTTACCTGGTATTTTTTACTTCATATTGCCTACATCAGATAAACTACAGTAATTGAGGTTAGACACTTATAAATTTGATTACCGGGTCCTGGCAGGTGCCGTTAGAACCACCTGACCCTACCAACAGTGTTGCAAGTCAGACAGCATTTTTTTAATCATCCATGTGCGCGAGAAAGGATGGATGGATGAAGGCGGCATACAAATATGGCTTAAAAAAGTCTGGATATTTTTTCGGTCACATCTTGTTGACAGTGTTACTGCTGGGATTAGGAAGGAAAACACTGATACAGCTGTGATTCCTGGTGGATTAACAAGTCTTGTCCAACCACTGGATGTTTCCATAAACAAACCATTTAAAGATGCGGTAAGAGTGAAGTGGAACAACTGGATGATAGAAGGCGATAAGACATACACAAAGGGAGGCAACATCCAAGCTCCATCACTAGCAACATTATGTGAATGGATTGTAGAGGCCTGGGATGCAATCAGACCAGAAATTGTGGTGAAATCTTTTAAGAAATGTGGGATTTCGAATGCTCTTGATGGAACAGAAGACGACTTGTTGTGGGATTATGAGGCTAATGAGAGCGTGAATGAGGATGAAGATATTGATGATCCTATGGCTGATGATGGTGTTGATCCATATGACGATGCTGTTCAAGGAGAGGACTGGGAGGAGCTGTTTGGTGCTGCAGATGATAAGGAAAATGATTTTGATGGATTTTAATGAAAATATACAGAAATATGGTATCGTAGTATTTATTCAAGTCAATTAGGATAGAACATTAGTGTCATACAACAGTTTTTTAACTGAAAACCATTCGAAAAGCGATTACGGTAAAATCTTTTGAACGACAAAAGAAAGTGCGTCATTGTTTTCGTCACAATTTTATCCCACTTTCCACTGTAATACTTATGTCATTTCAGCAAAAATATTACATTTCCATATTTATTTCTGAGAATATATTCATTCAGGCACAGTTAAGGTAAAATATACTTGTGATGTAATATTTTAATGAAAATATTTATAAATAAGGTATCGTATTTTTCTTTTGTTTCAAATTTAAGTAACAAAGATTGATGTTTCAAATTTAATTAACAAAAATTTATGTATCTATAAATAGAACTTTAAAAAAGAATACTTTATGTTTTACATACTCCTGTGCACACCATACCATGCATTTGGCTACTTTGGGCTTGCTATGATGACGGAAGAGATCTGCCCTGGCAACTGTACCGACACTCACAGCGGATGGTGCGTTGGTGCGTCGTTTCCATTGTTTACTGGTAAATATTTTTCAACCTAACGAAACTATTACCCGTATAGAGGTCGACCCCCAACTTTTTGCCAAAAAATTTGGTCTTAAGAATTCGTGCTATACACGGGTATATACGGTACGCACATATACAATTTACAGGTAGTCCCCAAGTTACAACTGTCCATCTTACAATCATCCGCATTTACAAACTTAACCTAACCTAACTTACATAACCTAACCTAGCCACAGAACCGAGGAACTATATCTAACTTAACCTTAGTTCCTAAAATTCCCCAGATAACCGAAACTAAAATAATACCAATACTTGACAGTATCAAGATGTAGGTCAGTATGGTTTATATAGTGAGGAATTTGGTAAGTTTTTCATCTGAAGGTAATTTATATAAGAGAGTTTATAATACAGTACAGGTAGACCCCAGTTTATGGAAGGGTTTCTCATTTATTTCCTTTATAATAGCCGAGATAATGTACAGTAGCTAAAACAACTACGGTATCTGTGCAGGTGGGGGTCAACATGCTCCGAAATTTTACTTGTGATTAGTGACAGCCCTCATATTCCAATATTTATCGTCCATGGTCTCATATTGTTTCCCACAAAGTATGCACAGATAGTTGTTTTAGCTACTGTACACTCTCAACAAAAACTTCTCCAACACCTGGGCACGATGGATGTGAGAAGGAGCACAATGGGGCTTGCCAACTTGGAATGGTTTCAGAGTCTTTGTTCATTTTTCAGATTACATAGTGTTTATAGTGATGGACAAGTTTTTTTTTTTTAGATTGTACCTTCCTAGGAGAGAAAAATAAAAACTTGCCAAATATCTTACAAGGCTACAAAACATATTGTAAATGACAATTTTTGGTGTAACTCAATTACCTGTATTATAATTTAATAGTAAATACAAGTGATCGCGGGCCCTTCGTGCCCTTGTGAAAGTTTGAACGCTCGTGACAGCGTACAGCGAATGAGGGTGCGCCAAGTCGGTAGACTTGTATGGTTAATTCGGGTGCGCCAAGTCAGTACACTTGCATAGTTTTCCATCATAAATAAAATTGTTAATTAATGCCTTCCTAAAGAAACCATCGACATGGGGCCAGGTTTGTTCCACTACGAATTTTTTACGATTTTTCCACCAAGTTTGATGAAAAACGATTGTGCTGTTTCTGCTGCCCAGAACAGACAGACAGACGGACAGCTAGTCCTTTAGTACATTAGACAAGTGATCGTGGGCCCTTCGTGCCCGGTGGTGAGTCCGGTGGTACAGTTTACCGAGGTTGTTATAATCATGGTCGTGGTTGTTATAATCATGGTCGTGGTTGTTATAATCATGGTCGTGGTTGTTATAATCATGGTCGTGGTTGTTATAATCATGGGCGTGGTTGTTATAATCATGGTCGTGGTTGTTATAATCATGGTCACGGTTGTTATGATCATAGTCGTGGTTGTTATGATCATAGTCGTGGTTGTTATAATCATGGGCGTGGTTGTTATAATCATGGTCGTGGTTGTTATAACCATGGTTGTGGTTGTTTTTATCATGGTCGTGGTTATAATCATGGTCGTGGTTGTTATAATCATGGTCGTGGTTGTTATAATCATGGTCGTGGTTGTTATAATCGTGGTCGTGGTTGTTATAATCATGGTCGTGGTTGTTTTAATCATGGTCCTGGTTGTATTAATCATGGTCTTGGTTATATAATCATGGTTGTTATAATCATGGTCGTGATACTTACAGTATCTAATATACTATAAGAAGGAATAGAATAAAGGTTAGAATGATTAGTTAAAGAAATATTCTCCATAAGGCGAGGTTAAAATCATAAAAAAAAAATTATGAATCACCGATGATCATTCCAAGATAAATTATATTATGAAGAGAAGTGACCTTGATTCTGGTTATATTAGTCACCATCTGCTTAAGTCATCACCTGTGTTAAATCATCATAGTCATCATCTACATTAGTCAGTTTTAGGCCCACCTCACATGACTGACCGACCATCGATGTTCTTTCCGCGCGAGGGTGTTAGTCTTCAATGCGTCTTATTATTTACGCTGGTGGATGTAAGACCCTCACTGATGCAGCTATGGTCAATTTGTGTTATTCTTGTTTATAAATGCCTTCTAATCTGTCTCAAGTCTATCCGTCCTGTCTATTGCCATCCCAACTGTCTGTTCGTCTGCTTGGTTTTTGAATGTAAGCCCGTCTGTACTCTTTGTGTCGTCAGATCTGTCTGTCTTATCCGTTGTTGCGTGTGTCTGCCTGTTTGTCTAATGTGAACCAGTCAGTCAGCTGTCTGTCTGTCATGTTAGTTGCAATATTGTCTGTTTGTGCATGTATGAATCTCTCTATTTTTGTCAACCTCCTGTCTGTTTCACTGTCTATATTCACCCTATATCTATTGTAGTCATCTTCTCCATGCATTCCTGTTATTATCTTTTTATTTCTTCTCCTTTTCCATGTACAGTCACCCACAGGAATAAGTATACACTCTAGCTGTAAGGTCGTCTGGTAACGTTGAAACTGCGCATCCAGACTCATGATGAAACTCAGCTCCCCCCCTCCTACCTGTTATCTCTAACTATTTTCTGTTTCCCCTTCTTTATTCTTCTATTTAATCATCTTCCTTCCTTTACTAATTCAAACAACATTAAAAAAAAAGTAGGCTAAGAAAAAAGTGGGGGAAGGAGGAGGGAGCCGTACTATAACTGCAATCGTGGGCTGACAGCGTACAGCGAATGAGGGTTCGCCAAGTCAGTAGACTTGCATCGTTTTCCAGCGAAAATAAAATGGTTAATTAATGGCTTCCTAAAGAAACCATCGATAAATAATAATAATAAACGGTTTATTAATAGAGTTGCAGCCGATATGGGACCAGGTTTGTTTCACTCTACGAATTTTTTGCGATTTTTCCACCAAGTTTGATGAAAAACGATTGTGCCATTTCGGCTGGCCAGAACAGACACACACACACACAAACAGACACACTCCTAGTCCTATAGTATATTAGATAACAAGTGAAATACTGCAATGTAAAGTCAACTACTAAAGTCCATTTGCTTCTCCCCCTGAACCACATACCCTGAGATTCAGACTCATGAACCCAAAAGCAGAAGACTGATGGATTATTCTGTTCATAAGTGCTCTGGTTCATGAGTCTGAATCTTAGGACTCATGGTTCAAAAGGAGAGGCGAACAGACATTAGTAGTAGCCTGTACAGTACATGTTATACAGTATAGTGCAGTACAGTAATACAGTACTCTAATGTCATACCTGTTCAGCATACTGAAACTAGACAAGAATGAACACAATGTGAACAGTATGAAACAAAGCCAACATCTATGATACTTATATTACCATAGTAATATATAATAAAAAAATATTACATAAAATAGAGTTAAGATGCATCCACACGTGCATACATTTTGTCGCCAACACGTGATCAACAAGATGAAATGCGGCACAGGGTCTGACTTTGGTAGGGTGTGGCCACGTACACTAGATCGGTGTTTCCACGTGTTGCCGGAAATGTATGCACGTGTGGACTCTCCTTTAGGATACCAACAGCAGGGAAACTCAACTCTCGCCTGTCTGGAACTGTTGTCATGTCTCTTCATATGTCTGTAACTCCCATTTAACATTCCATGAAGTAAAAGCTAACAGTGAGTATGCATATAAACTGGAAGTAGAAAATACAACTTGTAGTATATTTTCATTATTACTTTGGAAAATAATTATTAATAATTATGTAGCTTCAGGATGCAGTACTGAAATTGTTCGTAAATCAAAGCGCGGTACTTTCTTTTTAATCTGCAAACTTTTATCAATGAAATCCTTGTAAATCGGGATCTGTCTGTAAAATGTAATTTTTTTTCTTATTTAAATATATTGTTATACTGTAGATGTAAGATAATTTAATTTTTAATTTTTATTTACTGTATTTATTTATTTTATTTTTTTTTTTCAGAGGCATATGTAAAGAGTTTGGGGCAAATGTTGGCAGACTGACACTGTGTATCTTGGTATTCTCTGCGGGCATGTTCATATCTTCTACAGCGTTCCTTCCGTCCAGCTTCGCTATGTAAGTCTTTTGGCCTAACTACAGTGAAACCTCTATGTAACGGCTTATATGAAGAAGAAAGTCCATTATATCGAGGGTCTATTAGATGCAAATCCCTCATCATACAGATTATATTGAGAGAGAGAGAAGTCCGTTACATGGAGGTTTCACTGTACCTTCAGCGTTATTGTGATCCAAACTAATCGAGATGACACTTAAAGTCTTCAGCACCCATGTGAGGGATTCTGTGGTGCTACTATAGTACGCGGTCTACTAAGATATCTTTAGTCTAACCTAATCTAAACTAGTCTAATCTGACTTAACCTAACCACCATAAATATCATGTAAACCACATGCTATAGTGGCACCGATTCTACTCTATAATGACAGTTTTGTTCTTTTATACCTGTACAGTATCCTTACCCAGGGTACAGTCAGCTACTTAAATTTGTTTGCCTCTCCCCCTGAACCACAAACCCCGAGATTCAAACTCATGATTCCGAAGCATTTATGGACAGAATAATGTACTGTATCAGTCTTCTGCTTTGGGTTCATGAGTCTGAATCTCGGGGTTCATGGTTCAGGAGAGAGTTGATTGTACAGTATATAGTTTAAGAAGAGCTGAAAGTAATTAGTCCTTGGTCTTCTTCTCCTTGGGCACACAACTCAGACATGAATTAGAGCAACAGTCATCATCATGAGTGTTTTATGGCCATTTTTTCAATTACATATACTGTACTGTCCCCTTCACTAGTGCATTTATAGGAGCTCATCAGGTTATGTGCAGTGTGACAGCCCTGTGTTTGTTTACAGTCAACAGAAGGAAACTCGCAATACTGTACTATAGAATCAGAGTAATATCTCAATGATAATGATTTGTGGAACGTTTATACGTTGAGCTCCTGTAAACTCAGTACCTGATGGCAGCTCTTCATGCTGCACATTCTCTCTTGTCAGGTTCTTAACTCTAATGTTATTTCTTACAAACTCTCATCATGTTATTCTTGGCCTGCCCCTGACTCTCCTCCTCTCCACGTTTAGGCTCTTGTACCTCTTGACCTAAATGGCCACATCCATTTCCTCTTTCCACATGCCCAAAACATCACAGCTTGCTCTCATCCATTCTCTCTCCACATGCCCAAAACATCTCGGCTTGTTCTCATCCATTCTCTCTGCACATGCCCAAAACCTCTTGGCTGCCTCTACACAGCCAGCCACACCTAATTAGTAATTTTCTCTTCCTCAGGTATATGACATTGATGTCAATGGGGGCTTGGTATCACCAGTCTTATGAGCTTGCCATCTTCACTACTGCAGTATCAACTTTCCTAGGATGGCCTTTTGCTGGAGCACTTGGGTAACCAATATATTTAATATAGAAAAGTATGTACTGTAAAACCTCTATTTAACGGTCTATATGGAAAGGAAAATCCATTATAGCGAGGGTCTGTTGGATGTGAAACCCCCATCTAATTACATGGAGGTTTCATTGTGCAGCTATAGCAAGGTGTCATCCACCAAGACACCGTGTTCAGCAAAACTATACACTGTTTCAGTATCAGCACTGTGTAGTATCTTGGGTTATTTAATGGGAGAATGAAGAGTCACATGGTCTGTCTGGCTGGCTGTTTATTCTCTGTTCTTGGTTACAACGTGCCTAACACATTTCGTAAGAAGTAACATAATATATAATATATACATTCAATAAATGCAGCATATAAACATACATATATATAACACCATTTTTCCCTTTCAAAAGAGAGCATGGCTGCTACAAATCCTAAATAAACAAAACTTACAGAATTACATATGGCAGGGAAGAAGAGAATAGAACACAACAAATATAACTTCCTAACTAAACAGTTTTGAAAGGCCTGTTCACAATTCAGATAATTAGAGGTCTAATTTAATTACAGGTCTCCTAACTGTGTTTGATCTTCTAGGACTATTCCCTCCATCAAGTTTTACAGGGGTTTCACTGGCACTCTGTGCATTATCAGTGACAGACATATCATCACTACAATCAGTTGACACAGTGAGTGGATGCTGGGAAACATCATCTTTGACATCATCATGATGATGATCATCTGAAAATGTGTCAAGTTTATCATCATGTCCTGGTGCTACATTCATCTCGTCATGTGCCTGAATTATGTGATCCACATGAACATACCTCAAAGAGTTACCACATTTCACTAAATATGTCCTAGATCCACATACCTTGTCAATGACACCAGTTATCCACTTTGCATGTACAGTACCATAACCTTTAACCATGTTCCTAACACTCACCCGATCATTTACCTTGAACACTCTTTCACTGGAACTCTTATCATGATACATTTTTTGTTGAGCTTGTTTCCTCTCTACAACTTCAAACAGACTTGGCTTAACTAAACTTAATCTTGTTCTCAACTGTCTCTTCACCATTAACTCTGCAGGAGTACATCCTGTCACACTATGTGGCATGGTTCTGTATCTGAGTAAGAAATTTGCTAGTCTGTGTTTCATTGATTTTCGTACAGTTCCTTGAATTACCTGCTTGGAAAGTGCTTCCTTTACAATTCTAACTGATCTCTCAGCTGCACCATTAGAGGCAGGATGATAGGGTGGGGTCAGTACATGCTTTACACCGTTGATTCTCATGAAGTTTTTAAACTCTGATGATTGGAATGGAGGACCATTGTCAGAAACTACCTCTTCTGGTATTCCATGTTCGGCAAATATTAATCTTAATTCATCAATGGTGCTACCAGCATTAGGACTGTACATGTGCTTAACATCAATCCACTTTGAATGACTATCAATTAATACAAGAAATTTGTCTGTTCCCTTATCACAGAAGTCAATGTGTACTCTTTGGAAGGGACGGGTAGGCCATTTCCAGGTTTTCAAAGGTGTGCTGGGTGGCATACTCCTAACATTCTGACAAACAGAGCACTCACGTACCATCATTTCTATTTCACCATCCAGTTTAGGCCACCACACAAAACTTCTGGCCAGTGCTTTCATAGCACATATACCTGGATGTTCAAAATGCAGTTCATTCAAAATTTGCCCTCTAAAACACTGTGGAATTAACACCCTCATACCCCACAACACACATCCCTGTTCTACTGATAATTGACATCTCCTTAAATGATACGGTTGAAAGTCTAAGGATGGACAAATCTCTGGCCATCCATTTAGTGTATACTCCAGGACTCTTCCTAATACAACATCTTTCCTAGTTTCATGAGCAATCATTCCGGAGGTGACTGGAAAATCTTCTGCTATCATGGTTACAGCATAAACCTTAGGCTCTACTCCATCATTTGATCCACTACCTGGCAACCTTGACAAAGCATCTGCATTGGAATGATCATCTGAACGTCTGTACTGTATCTCATAGTCATATGCCGACAATATCAAAGCCCATCTCTGCATTCTTGCTGCAGCAAGTGTAGGAACAGGTGATTTAGGACCCAAAATTGCCAAGAGAGGCTTGTGATCAGTTATTAAAACAAAATTCCTCCCATATAGATACTGGTGAAATTTCTTTACTCCAAATATGATAGACAAAGCCTCTTTCTCTATTTGTGCATAATTTTTCTCGCTTTGGGTAAGAGTTCTCGAGGCATATGCAATGGGTCTTTCTTCACCGTTATCCATTATGTGACTTATGACAGCACCTAATCCATAGCCCGATGCATCACAAGCAAGCTTTAGTGTTCTACTGGTATCATAATGGACCAAAACATCAGTACTAGACAGAGCAGCTTTACAATCTTCAAATGACTTCTGAGTTGCACTGTTCCATTTCCATGGTATCCCTTTCTTTAATAGTTCATGCAGAGGGGCTAAAACTGATGAAAGTCCACTCAAGAACCTTGAATAATACTGTATCATACCTAGGAAAGCTTTCAATTCACTGACATTTTTTTGAGCAGGTAAATTTACTATGGCTCCTACTTTATCTTCTACAGGTCTCAGCCCTTCTGCATTCACTTTGTAGCCAAGATAAGTTACTTCTTTAGCTAGGAATGAACATTTGCTCTTGTTGAGCCTGACATTGTGTGCCAACAATCTTTCGAATACTGTGGCTAGGGTTTTGACATGATTTTGGATGTCACTGTCAACAATTAGGACATCATCCTGAAAACATAACACATTGGGAAGACCCACAAGAATTTTGTCCATGATGCACTGAAATAACTTTGGTGCACTCTTAACACCATAAGGCAACCTTTTGAACTTATACAATCCTTTATGAGTGTTGATGGTAAGGTACTGTTGACTTTCAGCATCAACAGAGACCTGAGCATATGCTTGATACAAGTCTAACTTAGTGAAAATGGTTCCACCTGTTAGTGCAGCAAACAAATCTTGAGATGTGGGTAAGGGATATTGCTCATCCTCAACAGCTTGGTTAATGGTAACTTTATAATCACCACATAGTCTAACAGATTTATCAGCTTTAGGTACAATTACTATTGGAGCAGCCCAATTGCTCTTGGCGGTTTTCACAATAATTCCCTCACTCACAAGTCTGTCTAATTCCTTCTCAACCTCACCTTTCAATGCATAAGGAACAGGTCTGGACTTAGCATATATGGGTGTAACATCTTTGTCAATGGTGATATGAGCTTCACAAATAAAATCTCGTATTTTTCAAGCAATTTCTCAAGACCTGGAATACTGTTACACATTCTAACACTAAATATCTCCTTCCAGTCCATCTCAAGTTCACACAACCAGTTCTTACCTAACAAAGTTGGTCTATTCACATAACTAGCTATAATTAAAGGCAACTTTAAATTCTGATTTTTGTACTTTACCTCACACTCCAATTTACCTTCTGTGTTCAAAATCTCTCCAGTATAAGTTCTTAACTTGACACCCGAGTCTTCTAAAGGCACATGCGCAAATAGTTTCTCATACATATCTTTACTCAATGTGACAGACCTCCGTTCTTTTTTGGGTCTGGTCAATCAGCTGGCTGAATTTTCACCTGACATCTCCGCCGCAGCCCAGCCGTTGTGCCCTCTGCTGAGCCCCAGGAGGACATTCCTGTGGACCCCAGATCATCAAGAGGCCTTCCAGCGAGTCAAGCAGGCCCTCTTAAGTCCACCTGTCCTCGCCTGTTACGACCCAGCCTTACCCACCGTCCTCCAGACTCTACGGCGTTGGTTACGCCTTTCTGCAGGACCGTGGCGGTGGACAACTCCGCTCAATTCAGTGTGGATCCCGGTTCCTGACGGACGCCGAGACCCGATATGCCACGATTGAGCTGGAGATGTTGGCTGTTGTCTGGGCAATGGCGAAGTGCCGCTTCTACCTGATAGGACTTCAGCACTTCACCCTCTTCATGGATCATCGCCCTCTTGTACCTATTATCAATCACTACTCTTTGGATGCAGTAGAGAATCCTCACCTTCAACGTTTGAAAGAGAAGCTCTCGCCTTATCTCTTCACGGCTGTGTGGCGTGCGGGCAAGCTGCTGTGCATCCTTGATGCCCTGTCCCGCGCCCCTGTCAGTCGCCCCACCCCAGAGGACGAGATGTTGTGTTCTACAGCTGCTGCATCCCTCAAGTCAGTAGTCTCATTGAAGGCCGTCTTCACATCAGAAGAGTCTACAGCACCGGATGTAGACAAGACCCTTGAAGATCTCCGCACCGCAGCCTGGGCCGATCCTTCCTACATCCGGCTCGTCGACTGTGTGTCCCAGGGATTTCCATCTAACCGATACGACCTTCATGAATCGCTACTCCCGTACTGGAAGATACGCGAGGACCTCTATTGTGACGGAGACCTCGTCTTGTATGGTCCACGAGTAGTCATTCCTGCTGCCCTACGCCGCCGTACCTTGACCCGCCTTCACGACAGCCATCGAGGAGTGGAGGCCACCAAGCGACGGGTGAAGTAGACTGTATTTTGGCCCGGAATCGACGTGGACATTACAAGTACCGTCCGTGCCTGTGAGCCGTGCCAGATCCTGCAACCCAGCCAGCAACAGGAACCTTTAATGTGCGACGATAACCCTTCAAGACCCTTCGAGTCTGTGTCGGCTGACTTCTTTGCAGTGGCAGGGAAGTCCTTCCTCGTCATTGCCGACCGATAGTCTGGATGGCCTGTTGTCGTCCCCTGTGGTAGTGATACAACGGCTACTGCTACCATCCGGAATTTCAGGCATTACTTCAGAGAAGTTGGTGTTCCCCTCCGCCTCAGGACTGATGGAGGACCCCAGTTCACCAGCCACGAGTTCCGGGACTTCATGGACCGTTGGGGAGTCCGTCATGTTGTGACCTCGCCCCACTACCCCCAGGCGAATGGACACGCTGAAGCCGCAGTCAAGACAGTTAAACACCTGATCCTTAAGGTGTCACCCTCAGGAAATATCGACTGCGAGGACTTCAATCGAGGTTTGTTAGAGTTACGCAACACCCCGAACTTCACCGGACGCTCCCCAGCCCAGGTTCTATATGGACATCATCTCGGGTCTTGTGTTCCTGCCCACCCGAAGTCTTTTTCTCAAGAATGGCAAGCCAAGACTGAAGAATGTGACCGCAATGCAGCAGAACGAGCCGCAGATGTCGCTGCTCGGTACGACTGTCATGCCCGCCCCCTTCCCAGGTTAAGTATCGGTCAGCAGGTCAGGATTCAAGATCCGGTATCTCACCGCTGGGACAAGGTTGGGGTCGTCATGGGTATTGGCCGGTCCAGGGACTACCAAGTGCGTCTTCCTAGTGGTAGAGTATGGTGGAGGAACCGTCGTTTCCTCCGACCTGTGGAGCTGCCTAGTGTTGACCCTTCCCCAGTAGTGTCCCCTAATGCTGATGTCTTTACAGTAAATCCATCCCCACCTTGTGTTTCTGCCCCAGTACTCTGCAGGTCCGAGCGACTCAGAAACAAAAGGTCCGCTCAAGATGAAACTATGAGCGTATAGGGGGGAGGGAGGTGTATAATATGGACACGGAGTAGTACCTTAAGCTGTGTATTCTTATATTACTCTATTAATTATGTATAGTAAAGTATTACAGAACATGTATTAATCCTATGCAATATTTCCATTTATTATGCACCATGTTATGTATGTGAATTACCATACAGGTATTTACATTTTATGTATTCAGCTTGTGAATGCTGGCATCTGTACAGGCCAGCACGCAGTGATACATAGAGTGGAGACCACCAGTCCTTATGGTGTGGAAGCGAGTTTCTTTGTCCATCTGTATATATCTCCCGTACGAGAATAAGAACCTATTTTTAAGATAACAAGTGTTTGTGTATACCCTCAGTAGTGTAGAACATTTTGGGGGTACCAAAGACAAACATAGACCGTCTTTGATAGAATTGTAGGTTTAATGTAAATTTTTGTGCTCGTACTAAATAAAACTCATATCATCTGGTTATTTTAATGTGTTGGTTGTCTTTACAGCATTGCCATTGCGTACGACATTGTGTTTCGGAAGAAGCAGATAATGATGTTCTTCAAATGGTGCGTCATCTCAGCTGTGACGGTGTTGGTATGTATGGTATAGCTGTTGAAGTACAGTAGTGATATTAGTGTGACAAAGGGTGACCACCTGGCCCTCCTAACACCAGATGCTGCTGGTATAAGGACTCTACTGGAAACAAGCATTTCTGGCTGTCACCTGTCCTTAGTCAAATTGACTGAATATCAATAATTATTTTATTCAGTTCAGGCTCACGTTGATACACTATTCTGGGTGTTTCTTGCCCGCCACAGTATAATACAAATGTACTAGGTTTGTGATATCTCTTTGAATATTTATTTTCATGTTTGAATTTTTTATGAATTGCTAGTCATTATTATTGTGGTCTGAAGCGTGGCTAAAGCAGTGTAGATCATAACGGCTGTTGTGTTCCAGGTGCCGATGGTCCAGATCGACTCTCAGTACTTTGGTCGCCTGGTAATCGCTCCTCTCAATATTGTGGTGTACAATGTCTTCACCTCCCACGGCCCAGACCTGTACGGCACAGAACCCTGGACTTTCTATCTCTTCAATGGCTTCCTCAATTTTAATTTTATATTCCCAGCTGCACTACTCTCACTTCCAATCTGTGTAAGTATATATGTAAATCAAACTATATTAACAATAATAATAATAATAATAATAAACGGTTTATTAATAGAGTTGCAGCCGGTGGCTGAAAATATACATACTTACATTTGATTTAGACATAATGATATAATATGCGTTGAATACATTTACAGGGCTGCACAGTACATAAATCAGGAGTTGTTTATTATTTTAACAATAGATGGGATGGTGCTATTCTTATATCTATCGGTGCGGGCTCTTATGGGCTGAATCTTGTTGTAGTGGCGGACTGCACGAGGAGGGTGGGGGATTTGCCGGTGGCAGGAGGTGGCGATGACGAGGGTGGTGCAGTAGTTCACTGCCAAACCTTGCCAGTGCTTTGTGATGGAGATCACTGAGGGATGGCATTTCCAGGGTGGAGAGAGCGTTGATGTAGCCGGAGTATTCTGCGCCGAGCATGATTCTGCAGGCCCTTTTCTGTACCTTCTCTAGCCGATGTTGTTGGGTGGAGTTGAGAGAAGACGACCAGGCTGGTGACGCATATGTTAGTTTGGGGAGAATAAAGGCATTGTAGATAGTCCTCAGCTCTGGCATGGGTGTCCCAAGTGACCTAAGTCGTCGTAGCATGTAGAGTCAATACGAGGCTGCCTTGATTGTGTTATATACATGGGCCTTCCAGTCCAGTTTGTGGTCTATGGTAACACCCAGGAGTTTGGCAGCCTGCACTAACTGGAGAGGATGGGCACCCACTGTGACTGCTGGAGCTTGCACTGGAGTGGTGGTGGTATTGATGTGCATGACTACAGTTTTGGTGTGGTTAATGGTGACCTTGTTCTCCGTAGTCCATGCCTGTAGCCTGGCCAGGGTGCCTTGTAGCAATGAGTAGTCTGGTGCGGTGTTGTCCACTGTAACCTCCACAGTGCAGTCATCCATGTACTTCCACCTGTGAGGAGTGTCTGATAGAGCATCGTTGATCAGGATGAGGAAGCACAGTGGTCCCATCTTTGTCCCCTGGGGAACACCGCAAGTGAGGTGTTGGAATGTGGAGACCGAGCCCTGATACCTCACTGCCTGACGACGTCCACTCAAGAAATGAGTGAGCTATGAGACCAGGTTGGTGGGCAGCCCTAGTGCAAAGGCCTTGTTGATAACAGTGCAGTGATCGACAAGGTCAAAGGCCTTCCTGAAGTCAATAAGGGCAACAGCCAGTGGTGTCTTACGTTTCTGCAGGTTTTTGTGCAGAAAATCCAGAAAACTAACAAAGCAGTGTGATGTAGAGGAGGTCCTCATATTGCCAAATTGCTGTGGATCAATTGACTGATAGATTGTAGCAAATGCCCACTCAAAAACAAAGTCTTCACAGAGTAGATTGGGTATGGGAGTAATGGCAACTGGCCTGAGGTCGTTAGGGGACTGTGGGGTGGTGACCTTGGGGATAGGGGTGACAAATGTGGTTTTCCATTCATTAGGGCATTTGCTTTGAATGAGGGCTGCAGTAATAATAGAACAGAGGGGGGTGGCAAGTCGACTGCAAACTCCTTGTATATTAGTGGCAGTGTGTGTGTGTTACATAGATAATAGTCAAATCTCCATATAACAGACTTCTCTCTCCATATTATCCATTAGATGTGGATTTCACATCTAACAGACCATTGATTTAATGGACTTTCTTCTCTATATACATTAGTTCATTAAATGGAGGTTTCAACATCTAACAGACCCTCGATTTAATGGAATTTCTTCTCCATATACAGTAGTTCATTAGATATGGGGTTGACATCTAACAGACCCTCAATATAAGGGATTTTCTTCTCCACATAGTCCATTCAATAGAGAGGTTTCACCAAGTGTGTGTGTTAGATTTTTTCCCAAGGTGTGTAAAGTAGTATAGGAATGAAAATGTAGTTTAATGAAAGATAATTTTATTTATTTTATTTATTTTTTTTAAGACTATTCTTTTATCCTCATCTGCAGGGAGTCATGGCATACGTGGTGCAGCTGCCGAGGAAGAACACCGCCACGTACCTTCCCTTCTGGTTAAGCTTGTCTCCTCTGTACCTCTGGCTGACCATCTTCATGTTACAGCCCCACAAAGAGGAGCGCTTCCTCTTCCCTGTCTACCCTCTTGTGTGTCTGGCCGGAACAATCACCATCGGTAGGTTAGGTTACGCTGGTTAGGTTAGGTTATGTTAGTTAGGAAATATTTATTTTCCTGTTTGACTCTCTTTTAGTCTATTGAGTCCTCAAAGGGTTAAACCATCCATCATCCTCAAAGGGTTAAACTATCCATCATCCTCAAAGGTTTAAACTATCATCCTCAAGGGGTTAAACCATCCATCATCCTCAAGGGGTTAAACCATCCATCATCCTCAAGGGGTTAAACCATCCATCATCCTCAAGGGGTTAAACCATCCATCATCCTCAAGGGGTTAAAGCATCCATCATCCTCAAGGGGTTAAACCATCCATCATCCACAAAGGGTTAAAGCATCCATCATCCTCAAGGGGTTAAAGCATCCATCATCCTCAAGGGGTTAAACCATCATCCTCAAAGGGTTGAATCACCACATTGTTTGTCACATTTTTAGGTGAAATGTCGATTCTGAAATCCCTTTTTTATGACTAAATATTGGACCAGGTAATTTATATCATTCTCAAGGCTAGATAATAGTAGTAGGTCAGGTCAGGTTACATTATGTTTGGTGAGGTTAGTTCAGGTCAGGTAAGGTAAATACTTGCACATTATTACACCGTTTCTCAAAAGGGGTTATGTTAAGTGAGGTTAGGTCAAGTAAGGTAAGGTAATACTTACACATTACTACACTACTCCTCACAAGGGACATGTGGCAGCAAAAGGTAACACCATTATAAAGGTTTGCAAGAATGAAAAAATTCAGCAACATTGCAGTAAGCAGTTACTTTGAACAACACGATTCATAAATCTTACAAATTTACTTTAAAGTAAACCACTGTGTGGGCTCTTACTCTCTCCCACAACAGAAGGTCATCACAGGTTTTAAGGTGTCCATAGCTATTAATTTTATAATTTGTGTTAATTACCTTTTTGTTGTTTATAAGTGATATTCATACATATATAAACATTTTTAATGCTTAATATGCTGAAATGCATACATTTTTTTATTAGGTAGCTATACTGTATTAGTTTTTAAGCAAATGTAAAATTTATATTTTTTTTTCAGTACAGTGAAACCTCTATTTAACAGACTATATGGAGAGGAAATTTCATTATATCGAGGTTAGGTGTGAAATCCCCCCATCTAATGGATTATATGGAGAGAGAAGTCCATTATATAGAGCTTTTACAGTACAATGTATCTGTACACCTCAGATTGCTGTCAGAAGCTGTGGTCATCTCTCTTGATTGTAAAACGACAGCACTATTTGAACCACACCAACTGGCTGGCCCTCACTGTTGTCATCCTCACCTCCACACTTGGTGTGTCACGCATCGTTGGACAGTACAGAGGTAACACACTACAGTACCTCAGTTTTTATTGGTGCCCCTGTGTACACTTGGTAAAAAACTATATACAGTAATACCCCGCTTTATGCGGTTTCACTTTCCGCGATTTCGCATTTACGCGGTACCTCGCCAGAACCGGACTTTCACTTTACGCGGTGCATCTACTCATATACGCGGGAAGCGGCACGGGAAGGATGCGCACAAGGTCGCCCAGTCATCAAAACATTACCGAGTTCTTCACCCGCCACCCACCACAGCCGGCCCAAGTCAGTGATAGTGAGAATATGGACTTATATGGACTTTGAGGGGTTTGACAAAGAGGCCCTGCAAGCCTCTGTGGTGGATAGTGATACAAGTGATACAGGTGAGGGCCAATTAATCTGCCCTCTGCCACGGAACCAACCCCCCATCCCTGTGTGCCCAGCCATCTTTTCTACTAATGTAAGTGTTAAAAAACTAATATTATTGATATTTCTCTTAATTATTAATTGTGTGTGCATACCATCATAAAATTAAGATGTAATTTTTACTACAACGAAGGTATTGTGTCTGAAAAAGTGGAGTTTGGGGGTCGGGCCAGTCTCTATTGGAATTAATCCCATATGTTCTGTTGTTCACTTTCCGCGGTACCCCATGGGTTCAATTGACCGCGTAAATCGGGGTACTACTGTACTGTATTTACAGTTCTTATGCACAACAAAATAACACGAACGAAGGTTTTTTTATAAAGGCCCTTGAGGCATACTGTTATTCACCAATCACACTGCAATGAACTAATTTTATATTTTGAATGAAATAACTATATTTGGCTTACTGTAATAGGTAAGAAGTGTCTCGATCACGTCTACCAACCCTAGTGAGATTCCTCCTGAAAGAATCTTTTTTTACCAAGTGTACATACAGTCACCCAACAAAAGACCTATCGCCTCTTCTCCTGATGCTACATGAACCTCGAGATTCAGACTCGTGAACCTGAATCAGTAGACTGTTGTTTTATTCTGTCCATAAATGCTTCGGATTCATGAGTGGCTTTCCGGGCTCGTGGTTCAGGAGGAGAGGTGATGGGACTTTTGTGGGTAACTGCCAGCACTACAGTAATGCCACTGGGTGACCTATTTTAGGGAAAGGCAAAATTTCTAACCATACAGACAGTTATATATATTTTTCAATTTATCAATTATTCATAATTTTTGCTCTACAGCTTACCACGCACCGCTGGAAACCTTTATGGAATTAAACCGTTTGGCAGCAGAGGAAGGTTTTCCCTCAGACCGACCCATCAATGTCTGCATGGGCAAGGAGTGGCACAGATTCCCCTCCTCCTTCTTCCTCCCTGGCTTAAAGTAAGACTTACTGTTTTACCCTATCTCTATATTGTATGCAGTGGGTTATAGCTGTGAAAATTCATGTTCTCTTGACAGATTAATGTGGTGAATGAGACACACACACACACACATTCAAATATGCCTCATATCTAATGGCTACCATGCATGCCAACACCTGCCACGGATTACAGTGATTAGTATATTACAAGAGCACGGATTAACAGACATTGGAACAAGGTCACGTATTAACCGATTAGTCCAAGGTAACAAATTAATAGAGATTGGAACAAGGCCACGGATTAAAAAATTTCCCAAGTGAAAAATATATATATTAATTATGGAGAACACATCCTTATACATAAACTACACATCTCATTATTCATGTTTGCAGCTGGAATCTACATTTTATCGAAAGTGAATTCAGAGGTCAGTTACCGAAGCCGTATTCTCAAGAGGCCAATGGAACCAACATTATCCCTGACAATATGAATGACTCCAATGAGGAAGAAAGATCCAGATATGTAAGTACTGTATTGTATGGATATATTCAGTGTTCATATACAGTACGTGTTTCTGAAAGGAAAAGGCCATGAAATAAAACCAGATCGGCATTCAACATTGTTATTAATTAGTTTATAAAGTACGTAAATTTTCAGGTAGCGCCGAACACCTGCCAGTTTTTGATAGAGTTAGACCACGAGGAGGAAACGCCAAGGGAGCCTCGCTACTCACAACGCAGTTCAGACTGGACTGTACTACACACTGTGCCTTTCATGGATGCTGCCAGGTAACTAGTTGAGCTCCAGAAATTTGTCGGGACAAGTAAAAAAATATATCTGGGCAAGTAAATTTGAAAAGTCACTTTGTTACTTGCCCGGGACAAGTCATTATACAGTAATATCTCCGTTAGCCAGAATCCCTCAAACCCGGAACTCTCCAATAGGCAGAATTTAAATTTTTGGAAAATCTTTCCCAAAGCCAGAATTTTCCGGAAAATTCCGGCTTTGGGAAAGATTTTCCAAGTAGCAAATTTTCTGGAAAATTCTGAGAAAATTTTCCCCATACCTAGAAAATTACGGGGATGAGGGAGTTTTATCCCTGGTTTGAGAGATGAAAATCAAGCGCATTTTCTAGGAATTCCAAGAAAATTTTTCTGGTACCCGGAAAATTCCAGGGATGGGGGATATTTTTCTGGGTTTGAGAGATGATGTAATGGGCAATTTCTGGAACTTCTGAGAAAATTTTTCAGTTACCTGGAAAATTCCAGAAAAGTCCAGGGATGAGGGATTTTTTTCAGGCTTTGAGAGAGTTGTCTCGTTATCCGGAAATTTCTCATTCCTGGACGTGCTCTGCACCACTTTTTCTGGCTAACAGAGATATCACTGTATATTTTGTGGCCGAAGAAAGATTTTTGTTTATCAAGTGCTAGTTAGAGTATTATATTTCAGATCGCACAGACTGCTGCGGGCTTTCTACGTTCCCTTCATGACGGAGCGACACTGTACCTACATCAACTACACCTTGATGCAGTCCACAAAATGGAAACCCAAGAGTCGATATCCTGGGCGATTATAGTGATATTCCGGGCAAATATAGAGAATACATTTAAGACAAACGGTTAGAAAAAACTTATGTTGTAGAGTACTATCGTGTCCTACAAAACTGTTGAAGTTAGTTTTATTTTATGCTGTACTAATGAAGCAAAATGTTTGGCCAATTGTGTTTATGTGCATAACAATTCTTGAACCAGTTTTGTGTGTTGTCAACATCTTTTGTGGTTTAATTTTAGTCATCTGTGTATATTTGTATTTTTTTTATAATAAAATACAAAAAATTATATATATATTATTTAATGGGCAGATCGCAGTGGTGTTGTTATATTTATTTCATTATGTTTATAAGCCATCGAAGATTTTATTTTGATTGGATAATTGAAAGATATAAGTTTTCAATTTAAATGTTGTTAATTCATGTGCATTGTATATTTGGGATACGAGATGTAGTTTGTTCAGTTATAAATAATTATAGGTTTACGCTTCCAGAATGACTGAACACAGATACTTGCTGAATAAAATGTGAAGATTCACTTAACTAAAGGGACAAGAGTAAAAATCACTAGGTACCGAAGTTGGGCTGCAGTTGTTACTATACCTCTACAGTACCTAGAGATTGTTAATACTAATATTAATACAAATAAGACTGGTTTTTGCTTTTCAAGGATATTAGATCATTAGCCTGGTGAGTGCTGTACAGTACAGTTGGGTGAACAATATTTGGACATCCCCTGAATAGTAGGAATGTCTCATTTTGGTAAACACGGTACAGTGCAGTAATCTGCATTATTTCATAGATCTGACAGTTTGTGTGACATTAACCACAATAACAGTGCAGTATATAGATCAAATACTTCCCACATCTATGGTATATCATATTTATAGGTGGTAAAGAGGAGAGTTATTTTAAGTAGAATAAATTTTAGAGGGCAAGAATAAAAGAATTTGAATAAAATTGTCATCGCCACCAACACTATTCTACAGCCACAATTACCTGATGACAGCTCTCCATGCTGCACATGGTCTCATGCAACCTCCTTTGAGACCATGCAGCATGGTGAGCTACCATCAAGTAACTGCAGCTAACCCATGCAAGCTGGGATAGGATGTGGTGTACAGTATATTGGACACTCAAGACTTTTGGTGTGTAGTGTAGGAAGCTATGCTATGATGTAAAAGGAATTAGCTTACATTGTGTTTTCTTTATATGTATAAAACAATGACTAGAAAAGTACAGGCAGTCCGTGAGTTACAACCATCCGACTTACGAACGAGATCCCAATACATTCATTGCAAAATTTTATAATTAAAATTCTATTTTTACACTTTTTATTAATCTATATTGTTTAACATGACTTTATTTATAGTATTTGTTGTTTATGGGATATTATTGTTGTTTTGTAGGCAGGGTTGTGCTTTAACCTAACCTAAACTATGGAATTAATACTTTTCTTACTTATGATCAGGGTCCAGGAGAGTATCCCTGTCTTAAGTCTGGGACTGCCAAAGCATGATTAGTTTATAAAAATATACTGTACTTGAGGAGCATATTTAATTGCTTATTCAGCCACCATTACCAACAATACTGTACTCTGCTCTAAAATGTTTATAATGAAAGGAAACAATCATTACACCAAAAGTTAAATGATTTTGTGTTATCCAAGCTTTGCACCTTGTGAAAGCTGTAACATGGTCAGGGTAGCATAAAAGTACTTGTACAGTGGTCCCTCGGTTAACGAGCACAATCCGTTCCAGCAGGTTGCTCGTTAACCAAAAAACTCGTTAACCGAAACCATTGTTTCAATGGGTTTCTGGTTAATTGCTTCCAGCTCACCGAAAATTGCCTAAATTCAACAAAAAAAGTAGAAAAGTACACTTACTTTGAGGTGTGTATGTAGAAGGCTCCTGGATGATGATGATTTTTTTTTTTTTTTTTTTTTATTGGGCACCCCCCTACATCCTTGTGTAAGGTGAAGCGCAGAAGCGTTTACAGCGCCCAACAGGGAAGCATGCCAAGTTCATGCTTGCCTTTATGTCTCATGAGTTAAGGACGTAGAAGCCTGAAGAGTCAAGGCCGTAGAAGCCTGAAGAGTCAGGGGTTTATGTCATCAAGTTATTGGACGCTCCAACAACTCCCTGAATATGAATTCGCAACTTTCGACTTACAACAGGTACCTACTTTACTGCTAGGTGAACAGGGACTAATGGGGGCTAGGAAGTAAGTCCAAACAACTTCCACCAGCCCGGGAATCGAACCCGTGACATCTCGCTAGCAAGGCAAGAACGGCTGGATGATGATGATGGGAATTAGAATGGGGGTGGAGGAGAAGGGAGAAGAGAAGGCTTTGGGGTGGAAGAGAAGTCACCCCATGGCACCATTTTACCCACAAAATATTAGTTCTCTTGGTGTAATTCAAGATTATTTTCTTTAAATCAACACTGCACTGCATTATATATTGTCAATATGTAAAATAAATTTCAAAATTACCAATAATTTGCTTGGAAACACAGAAAAAAAGCATTTAGTTGAAGAGTCTCAAGCAAACTGTTACCTCCACTGAAAACAGAGAGAGACTAACGCCTGTCTGGTGTCTTAACAGGCTGGATGGCACACCAGAAACTAGTTTCTTTACCTTCAATTATGTTCAATAATTGTTAAAATGACTAAAAAAGTTAATATTAAACTTTTAAAATTATTGAATAGTATAAACTTCTTGATATTTACTAAAATAGTAAGGAATTTAAGCCCTAAAACCAATTACTGTATTGGCGGACTAATACTACAGCTGGTGGACCGCCAAATGCAAGCGAAAACATGTTGAGGTTGGTTCGTAAAAAACTCGTTAACCGAAGTTAAGAATCTTATGAAGGGTAAATCGTTAACCGAGGCGCTCGTTAACCGAGAGATCACTGTACTAAAGTCTAAAATGTATTTGCTGTACAATATGTATTATTGTATACATAGATTAGTGCTGCATATCAATATGAATAATCGTATTTTGTGGCGTAGAAGTACTGCATCGTGGAAGACGTACCCTGATTTTGGAAATGTAATTCTAGGAAAAAACTTTTTATACTTACTAACTGACACCAGTGAAACCATTGCTTGATACAGCCCTTTTCGCACAAGTACACACACACCTCTGAATATCATCACTTAGAACTGCTTATCAGTCGTCATTTTCATAAATTTTTAATAAAAAATCTAGCGGGCTGTAGTGTTTACATTCTTTCTCTTGATTTTGTCGGTATGACAATGACAAAAAATATTTTCCATCAGTAGAAGGTAAGCAAATGTAAACATGTATATCAACGTTTAAAGAAAAAATAAAATTTTGTTTCATGAAGCAAAAACACCAACAAGCAGTTCCTTTGAAGTCATCCACCCCTGTGTTTGCTGCAAACCTTCTTGCTTCCAAAATGATAATCTTAGTAGTCATTGCAAAATCCCAGTTTCTTTGGTCTAATATCCATGTTTTCAAGTTTTCTTCTAAGTATGGCCATTTTGCTGGTACTGTACTATATGAAGATTATGCTTCTGTTTATTTGCCTTTTTTAATTCTTCCTCCTGCTTCCTCCACTGGCAAATCATCTTCTCAGTAGGTGGTGGTCCGAAGTTTCTCTCTGTTGCCCTGTTTCCATGTTCTTTGGCATATCGCACTACTTCAAGTTTAAATGCGATATTATATTTATGTCACCTTGATACACCTGCCATAGATGAGGGAGATAATTTACAGGAATGAAAATGGCTTGTGACACAATGAAGGCCTGGTAGTGAATGAACATAAGTTCTAGACACTCAAGTGTGAAGAAACAAAAATTTATGCACTTTGAGACCAGCAGACAACCTTTCGCAATTCCTCAATAGATGGCGCTGCCGCACCACTGCCATTAGTAAACAAACCGCACCACTGCCATTAGTAAACAAACCGTACAGTAGCAAGGGTTGTGTAGCTGCAGCCGTTTATTTTTACCTACTGAGTAAGTAAATAATCGAATTTTTGCAGTATTTCAACAATATTAGTTAAATCATTTGTTTTATAGTATAGAGAATACTTGTAATTGCTAAGTAATGAGATAACAGTCTTTGTAAGGGGCTGATTTCAGTTGACCCTAAGAAAACCTCCGCTACAACCCACCAACTAGCGTCGTGGAAGACGCATGGTAATTTTCATGGTACGTACTGTATATTTTGTTAATAAAAAATTCGTCTTTTACGCCGCAAAACACGGTACTGTATTATTGCTGTATCATTTTTACAGTGGAACCTCTGTATAATGGACTATAGGGAGAGGAAAGTCTGTTTATTGAGGGTCCATCAGATGTGAAACCTCTTTTTAATTAGCTACTTGTAGTATATAGAGATGAAATGGCCGTTATATCGAGGGTACGTTAGATATAAAACCCCATTTAATGGATTATATGGAGGTTCCATTGTGGTCTATGAATTCGAGAGGACAGAACAGTGATGTAATTTGAGGAGACTCTGAAGGTGTTGACCTAACAGATGGCTGAAAGACCACTACTTTAAATATATTATAGATCACCAGAACCATCAAATCCATTTAATATCAAATCTGCATTATGGTGTTTGTACAGTACTGTACTTATGCCTGTCCGTCTGGCAATCTTTCTATGTTGGTCTCATTAAAGTAACTGTCTGTCTGTAATCCACAGGAAGGCCATGACCAGATATTTTGATGTACTGTACCTGTACTGTACTGTGCTGTAATATACACAGTCTTTATAAAATTGTGTTTGAGAAAATATGACATCGGACGAAGGATTTTGACAACCCTACCGAGAGAACAGGAGTCATAGTGCTCATTATGAAATTCATCGGACACCCCCCCCCCCCCACTAAAGATTTTTTTTTGAGTGACTGTACCTCCACCAATTGATTACCCTGTTCTTGAAAGCTTCTCTATATAAACAAAATGCATTTATTAATGAATTATGGCAACTGATTTGTTAATATTAATGTAAAAAAACATATTTTATCGATCTAAATAAAGTAAAAAAAAATTGGTTTCTTAATACTGTGTAGGTAACTTGTAAAAGAAAATATTGTATTACTGTATAACAAGGAAAAAATGGATTTCCAGACCAGTATTAACCAACCACACACATACAAAGTTGTAGTACCAAGTGTTTAACATTATAGGGAGACTTCTGCATTGAGGCATCTTGTCTGTGACTTGCTACTTTTAAAACAAAGTATCATTTAGATAAAAAAAGACTTATCCAGTGCAAATCTTAACAAGTTGAATGTCGCTGTAGTATTTTTGTGTGTATATCTACAGTACAGTATTATGATATAATGTGGGCATTATGAATTATGTTTTGATAGTTCTCATTTATTATAATGATTTTGAGTAACATTTTAATTTGTTAGGAATTTTGAACTCTGACTGAACTTTTATTATGAACCAATATTTTGTTCATCATGTTTGGGGATGATTGTATTGGTATAATATTTTTTTTTTTTAGACAGTGGGGAGAAGAATTGTTTATATGTTTTGTATAAACAATAGAACAGTAATTGTTTAAATGAGTATTAATTCATTCCTGTGTTTCTGACTCTAAGGCACCTTAGTCTTGCCATCCTTATTCCCTCCCTGCACACAACATTGTCATTTCATCATAAATTGTTATCCCTCATTAATTAACCAGCAGTCCCTTCATAACACACTACATACAGTATTGATGTATTTTTGTTTTTATACACCCATTTTTAAATATATTTTCAGTACAGTACTGTAAAATCAAAATATAGTACAGTGGTCCCTCGGTTAACGAGATTTCGGTTAACGAGCAATCCCTCGATTAACGAGTTTCTTACGAGCCGACCTGAACATGTTTTCGCTTGCACTTGGCAGTCAACCAGCTGTAGTATTAGTCCGCCAATATAGTAATCGGTTCTAGGGCTTAAATTCCTTAATATTTTAGTAAATATCAAGAAGTTTATACTATTCAATAATTTTAAAAGTTTAATATTAAATTTTTTAGTCATTTTAACAATTATTGAACATAATTGAAGGTAAGGTCACTAGTTTCATGCACGCCATCCAGCCTGCCAACACACCATACAGGCGTTAGTCTCTCTCTGTCTTTTCAGTGGAGGTAACATCTTGCTTGAGACTCTCTTCAACTAAACACTTTTTTCTGTGTTTCCAAGCAAATTATTGGTTGTTTTGAAATTTCTTTTACATATTGACAATATATAGCGCAATACAGTGTTATTTTAAAGAAAATAATCTTGAATTACTACAAGTTTAAACTTAAAATATCACGTGTTGAGATTTTTTGAATCCAGCATGGGGCCTAAGAGATCAAGAAAAGCGATTTCAATCTAAACCAAGCAGGAAATTATAAAAAAACATGAAGAAGGCATTAGAGCAAATGCGCTATGCAAAGAATATGGCATGTCGACATCAACTGTATCGACAATTCTTGCACAGAAAGACAAATTTAAAGAAGTGAAAGTGAGAGACAAATCTACCAGTGTGTTTAAAAGTAGATCCCTAATTGCAGAAACAGAGAGGTCACTTCTCATCTGGATTAGGGAAAAACAGATGAAAGGTGATTCAGTTTCTACTGAATTTATTTGTGAAAGAGCCAGGGAGATTTACAAACCTTTAAAGACAGATCAACCTGGTTCTTCAGGCACAGAATTTGAAGATTTTAGGGACAGCAAAGGCTGGTTCGAAAAGAAGTGACATTTTTTTGTGTAGTTCGGCATGGTGAGGCTGTTAGTGATGATAAGTAAGGGGCAGCAAAGTTTTTAGAGGAATTTAAAGAACTGGTGGATGAAGAAAATTATCTTCCACAGCAAGTGTTCAGTGTGGAAGAAACTGGGATGTTTTGGAAAAAGATGCCCAAAAGAACATTCATCACCAGAGATGAAGCCTCTTTACCTGGGCACAAACCCATGAAAGTCGTCTCACTCTATTGCTTGGTGCCAATGCTTCAGGGGATTTCCGACTGAAGCCTATGCTTGTCTACCACTCTGAGAACCCCAGGGTGTTCAAACAACAAAAAGTGGTAAGAGGAAGGCTTGGAGTTTATTGGAAGTCCAACCGTAAGGCATGGGTGACAAGACAGCTCTTTAATGAATGGGCTGTTGAGGTGTTTTGCCCCCTCTGTCAAGAGCTACCTAACCACCAATTAACTCCCTTTAAAGGCTCTCCTCCTCATGGATAATGCCCCTGGGCATGACCCTGAACTTACCAGAACTTTGGAGTATCAATTTGACTTTGTGAAAGTGTTTTTGCCTCCCAACACTACATCAATCATACAGTCAATGGACCAGAATGTGATCAGCAACTTCAAGAAGTTGTACATGAAGAAAATGTTTAGGAGGTGTCATTAGGCAACTTTCACTGATCCTGAACCAACACTGGCACAGTTCTGGAAGACACAATTCAACATCCTGGAGGCTGTAAAATTGATTGTGTCATCATGGTAAGAAGTCTCCACTAGATCCCTCAATTCTTCATGGAAAGCACTGTGGCCATCAGTAGTCCATGATTTTGAGGGATTTGAGGAAGAAACAGGGTTGGACCAGGAGATTGTGTCCATTGGTCAGTCATTGGGCCTTGAAGTGGAGGAGGAGGATGTGGAAGAGCTTGTGATGTCTCATGAGGAGGAACTTACTCCTGATGACTTGAAGCAACTGGATGAGATGTTAGAGGCTGACAACGGTGAGGAGGAAAAGGAAAGTGATGACCATATGTCAACTTCAGAGTTAAAAGATGTCATTTACTACTGGGAGAAGTTCAGGAAACTGGCTTCAAGGCACCCAGATGTGGAACAATCTGAACTAACTTTGTGTCATGTTGAGGACACAATGGTCTCCTTTAAACATAAGTTAATGATGAGGAGGAGAGATGCCCCACGGACCACAATTGACACTTTTTTCAGTAAAAGGCAGAGGGAACAAGATGCTATCCCTCAGCCTTCCACTTCAAGAAAGAGAGAGGATGTTCCTGGTAGAGAATCTGTCAGTCCAGAGGTTCCTGACATTTTCATGGAAGGTGACGCACCTTCCAAGAAGCAGTAAAATGCTTCTCCTCCACCTCCACTTCCTTCTCTTCTCCCTTCTCCTCCTGCACCTCCCACTTCAAATTCACATCATCATCCAGGAGCCTTCTACATACACACATCAAAGTAAGTGTACATTTCTACCTTTTTTGTTGAATTTAGGCAATTTTCGGTGAGCTGGAACCAATTACCCAAAAACCCATTGAAACAATGGTTTCGGTTAACAAGTTTTTCGGTTAACTAGCAACCTACTAGAACGGATTGTGCTCCCTAACCGAGGGACCACCATATTGTACACAGCACAAACTACAGTTGTTTTATCCGGAGCTTCATTTGAGAGCAAGGGGGTCATGGACCTCAGTACAGTATTTAGCCACAACAACCAGGTTTACTTATTTGTTGTTGTTTGTCTATACATAATGCCATCTGTCTGTCTATCTAATCTCATTTAATTTATCTATCTATTTAAGTGATATCCCCATTAGCTGGAATAATTGGTGTAGAGTTCTTCAGGGAATGAAAGATTTCTGGGTATTGAGACAAATTTCTCATCCACGGAAAATATCCCACTTTCCTGGAATTAATTTTACCAGGTACAGTTCTGGGGTAAGTTTTCCAAGAGTCTAAACTATGCATCTCACATGGGCAGACATAGAGTTGTTTTTATTTATGCAAACACCACTGTACATATACAATATACAGTATTGTAAATAAACAAAATATGTACTGTATTACTGTACTGCTGTACTGTACAGCATATACTGTACTCATCAGCAGATGCGGCCGTGTTAAGTGGGTGATATGATGCAGGCAGGCCAAAGGGTCATATGATACAGGATGGCCTGCCTTTGTCCTGTACCATCTACTGTAGCAGGAGTTACTGTCACTTTCCTCTCCCTCCATGAAGGAGGGATTGTATATGTATATGCACTGCACAGTAAGTATACTGTACCTCTACACACTAGCTTACAGTAGTCACTTGGGCCAAGATGAACAAGGAAATACTAGTATCATTGACAACTTTCTTGGCTTTGTACAACTTCCCAGTACAATACCAAAGGAGAGGACATCTCTCAAATATTTTTAGGTAAATTCCAGCAGTGAGGTGTGACTGTGTTTAAGAAGCATGCACTGCAGCTAATGTGTCTGGCATCCACAAAGGGGTGTTCAACCTCGAATCAGTCAACGGTTGGAGCTATGTATGTTCACTATAAGGTCTATTCTCTGAACCTACTAGCTGTTGTTCATTTGTACTCATACAGAATATGATGGGACCAGTACAGTATATCGCATTTGCCTTTAATTATTCAGTCAAGTTACTTCTACAGTTCAAATCAAGCTTGCAAAAGATGTACTACTTGTACGAGATCATGTGCAGAAGCGTACCAAACTACGTACCTTATGTGAAACATTGTGGTCCAGCAGGGCTGATGCCCTCTTCACATCAAGTCATCCTTGCCAGTCTACAAGATGACAGTGATGCTTAGTCAAATAATTGCTCCATACAGGTTTGATTTTATGGTACAGTATGTGTCGTTGCTGCCGAGTACCACATTAAGACTTATAAGTGTTACTAATATAATATATTTTAATATCTTAAATGGTTTAGTCAGAACACATAATGAGTTACGTATAAAGTTACACTAGAATAATGAGGTATTTTTCACGGTGACTGAATGAAAATTATCGATTATCAATCATGAGGGTCGCACCTCAGCTCCCCTTATAAACAAAAGCCGTGAGCACTTGTCAGATGGGCGGCGCCTGCTGCCTCGCACTAGTAGTTCCTGGTAGCAGACACCAATAGCAGACACTGTAAGACTACAACATTACCACCACAAGTGTTGATTGACAGAGCCATAACACCAGCAACGCAACCATGGTGTTTCAGGCGACTGTGATGTTGTCAGTGTTGGTGGCAGCAGTGACACCTCGAGTGGTGGCAGAGGGTGTAATGTGGTACTCAGCCGAGGTGACCACCACTATGCTGGCCTCTAGTGTCTCTATGAGCCTCCAAACAAGAGGGGAGAGAATGTGTGCTATGAGGGCTACCCACACTCCCTGGTGCCACCTCTTCACCTACCAAGACAGAATCTGTATACTCTATGAACTACAGGTGCTGAGCTACTCGCAGGACCAGGGGTCCACTACCACAACCTGCAAGACCCGCCATACCATAGGTAATACTCTCACACCTACAACAACACACTGTAAGCAACTCATGGGACCAACTGAACTTTAGGCACCCAAGAGATCAACTGAGCATTAAGGGGTCCTTGAGAGTCCTAGGGGGTATCAGGGGGAGCATAGGGTCCTAGGAAATACCAGGCAGTAATACAGGGACCTAAGAGGCACCAGGGGTAATTATAGGAATACTGTACAGAGTCCTAGGAGGTATTATAGGAATACTGTACAGAGTCCTAGGAGGTATTATAGGAATACAGGGTTCTAGGAGCCAATGGGGAGTAATATGGAGTCCCAGGAGGTACCAGAGGGTAATACCAGGTCCTAAGAGGTACCAGGAGGTAACATAAGGTCCTATGAGGTACCAGGGGATAATACGGGGTTCTAGGATGCCCAGAGGATAACACGATGTCCTAGGATGAACCAGAGGATAATACAGGGTCCTAGGATGTACCAGAGGATAACACGGTGTACTTGGATGTACCAGAGGATAATATGGGCTCAAGGTCACCCCCTACCTCGACCCAATAAACTCTATGGTATCCCCTGGGACCACCTAAGATCTGACCTCCGTAGGAATCATTTGTATCCCCTGAAAAGTTATATGACCCTATTAAGCCCCTATGACTCCCATGGTGGTGTGGTGTAGATGGGTGGCAGCTGGCTAAGGGTGGCACGTGGACAAAGACTTTCCCTCTCACATTATTCTCTAATGCAACTCTCTATTTTTTTTTGTAGGATCTCTCTCAATAACCTCAACAAGCTCACCCTCAACTGTGGCAAACTCAACCTCAACAAGCTCACTCCCAACTGTGGCAAACTCGCCCTCAACCTTAACAAGCTCACCCTCAACTATAGCAAACTCAAAAAGTTCGCCCTGAACCTCAACAAGCTCACCCTCAACATCAACAAGCTCGCCCTCAACCTCAACAAACTCGCCCTCAACCTCAACAAGCTCACCCTCAACTATAGCAAACTCACCCTCAAACTCAACAAGCTCGCCCTCAACATCAACAAGCTCGCCCTCAACCTCATCAAGCTCGCCCTCAACCTCAACAAGCTCGCCCTCACCCTCAACAAGCTCGCCCTCAACCTCAACAAACTCGCCCTCAACAAGCTCACCACCAACAAACACTGCTACAAGCACAACTACAAAAAGCTCATCAACATTTCCAACAACTCTTAATAAAATAACAACAATTGCAACCTCTAAATCAACCAGTTTTCCAGCTACAGCCCTTACAACTACAACAACTCCATCAACTACAACTACTACTCCTTAAATGACAACAACTAATCCTTCAACTACAACAACAACTCCATCAATTACAACAACTACTACACCAACTACAATAATAACTACTCCATCTACAACAACTACAACAACTACAACAAGAAAACCTTACTGTGGCGATGATGGATGCGGTGATGATTGTTAAGCCACACAAGACAACTTAGAAATAAATAGATCACATGAAGATGACACCCCAGCTTATTTCACCTTAAAATTAACCTAACCTAACCAAATATAATCTAATACAGTATACCCCAATCTAATGTATCCTACCCTAACCTAATTTAACCTACCCTAATCTAATCCAACCTACTCTACCCTAATCTAACCTAACCTGATGTAACCTAATCAAATCTAAACTAACCTAAGAAGAATGTTTTTAAATGGTATTTATATGTAAAAATTCAAAGATACACAAATATGTAAGACAAATACAATAAAATAAATTAGTTAAAATGAATGTTTTATTCTGAGCTATGAGATTAAGTGTGTGCTACCACTCGTATGAGGTTAAGCATGTTTCACCACTGTCAATGAGCACAAGACAGTAACCATTATGATGAATTCAATGAAATGGGATCATCCAAGTCTATTTGGTGTGATTTGATAACACGAAACAAAATCAAGTTGACAGTAGGTGTATGGTATCGGGCTGACTTCGCTTTGGGGAGGAAGTAGCAGATCGCCATAGTCATATAGGCAGCACCCAGAGCACAAGACCTCATCATGGAAGATTTTAATAACGATACAATAGACTGAGTGAATCTTACCACACATTCCTCACACAACACGTGTGTGAACCCATGAGAATATTCTAGATTTAGTCTTGACGACCAAGGGGCTATAACGGACAAGGTCTGTGTTGGGGGGAATCTAACTCTCCAACCAATGACCACTACATAATAAGATGGAATACAATATTTGAAAGTCGAGAGAAAGTAGTTGAGGAGGAATACTATGACCTTAACCATGGAGATTACTAGCTCACGAGGGACAAACTACAGGGAATTAACTGAGAGGAAATCATTAAAGAGGAGTTAGATATAGACCAATCAATGCAAGACTTCATGAAAATCCTTGAGATAACAGTAGAGGAATGTATAACCTGAAAAACAAGACCAGGTGAATGAATCACAGAACTAAAAATGCCTGCAAAACAAAATACAAGATGTGGAAAAAATACTGGAGCTCAGGGTATTATCAGATTATGTAGTAGTATACAAAAAAAATACATAAATATGGCCAATCAGGAAATCAGATCAGCCAAATGGCACTTTGAGATGAAACTAGCTCAAAATATTAAGAAAGATCCCAAGTCCTTTTATACGTATGCTAGGAGTCAAATGAATACAGGGCATCCTTGCTTAACGTTGGGGTTACGTTCCTGAAAATGCGATGTTATGCAAAACAACATTAAGCGGATCAATTTTCCCCATAAGAAATAGATAAAATACAGGAGTTACGTTCCCCATTCTCCCTTTGCCCCATGAAACAAGTTACATACTATACATCAAATCATTGCCATTTTTATAGAAAATAGTATATAAAACTACAGTACCAAGTTTGTATTGGTACTCACCGATGGGCGGAGGTGGTAGCCAGGTAGAGAGACTGTGTGGTGGGTAGTGGAGCAAAGGAGGAGGATGGCGGGAGCGGAGGAGGAGGGCAGGAGAGGAGGAGAGTGGTGAGTCACTGAGACTCTGCGGCTGCCTCCTACTCCTCCTGCTCTGACTGGGGTTCCTCCGCCTCTGCTTGCTCCTCTTCCGTTGATGTTTGCTCCTCCTCTGTTGTTGGCGGGAATGTCTCGGCAGCAACCCTATCTGAACTGGCAGCTTCACCAGTCATCTTAATATTGTGGAAGTTATCCCGACGCTTAAATCGTTGAAACCAGCCTCGGCTGGCCGTAAAGGTCTCTTCCTTCGATCCATCACCCTCTGTTTCCTTCATGTCGTCAAACAAGGATCTGGCCTTATGCTGGACAACCATAAGGCTCACAGGGGCATTGTGTTGATTCTGGTCTTCCATCTACATTGGCAGCATCTTTTCCACCTTCTCTATCACAGTGCTTCTAGTACGAGTCGTCTTAGTAGCACTCAGAGAAGAACCACTTCCAGCATTAACCTCAATCTTGTCAGCGTTGGTCCGGGTAGTATGCACCGTTGTGGGGGTTAGACCAAGCACAGCGGCTATTTTCCACAGCACGTTCCCCTTTTTCAAATCGGGTTAATACATCCATTTTCGTAGCAAGGGTAATGGTCTTCCGTTGCCTCTTCACTACACTAGCATCAGTAGCACTTGATGGGCGCTTGGAAGCCATTTCGAATGGTTAGAGTACAGTTTTAGAGCAAAAGCACTTAAGCACACACGAATGATGTGAAGACGTAACAGAGACTGGCTTGGCGTCGCTTGGGAACGCTGTGACGTTCAGCAAGTGAGGGCAGCATGCCAAGCCGAGAGCGTAGCACGGCCAGACAAGAGCAGGTGATGCGCCGTAGAAAGTAGTCCGTGATGACGCAAAACGACGTTAAGCAAATTTTTGGTCTCTAAAATTCAGCGACGTAGTACTGAAACAATGTTAAGCGGGACGAAGTTAAGCGAGGACTTACTGTATAAAGAATACTGCCAGCCCTCTAAAGGACAAAACAACATGGCCCTGGAGGATGACAGAAAAAGTTGATACATAAAATGAACACTGTAATTTGCATCTGTATTCACACAAGAGATGATGGATAACATGCCAGTACCTAAGAGAATGCATACCTCAGAAGTGGAAAATGAATTAAGACAGACAGCAATTACAGAAAATATCACCAATAGGAAAGTAGCCAGCTTGAATGAAATTAAAGCCCCCTGGACTGGACAGAGCACAGACCAAGGTGATAAAGGAGGTGGCAAACTAGATTTGTACTTCACTAAGACTCTTATTCATAATGTCTTTGGATCAAGATAAAGCACCTAGGGACTGGAAATCAGCCAACATTACCCCAGAATACAAGAGCAGGAAAAGTCCAGCAGAAAACTATAGGCCGATAAGCCTAACATTCCATATACAGTGAACCCTCACTTTACGCGGTCAATTGAACCCACGGCGGCCTGCGTAAAGTGAGAAACGCGTAAAGTGAACAACATAACATATGGGATTAATTGAAATAGAGACCGGGCCGACCCCCCAAATTCCACTTTTTCAGACACAATACCTACTTTGTAGTAAAAATAACTTCTTAATTTTATGATGGCATGCACACACAATTAATAATTAAGAGAAATATCAATAATATTAGGTTTTTTAACACTTACATTAGTAGAAAAGATGGCTGGGCACATGGGGATGGGGGGTTGGTTCCGAGGCAGAGGGCAGATTATTGGCCCTCACCTGTATCACTTGTATCACTATCCACCACAGAGGCTTGCAGGGCCTCTTTGTCAAACCCCTCAAAGTCCATATCCTCACTATCATTATCACAATCACTGACTTGGGCCGGCTGTGGTGGGTGGCGGGTGAAGAACTCGGTAATGTTTTGATGACTGGGCGACCTTATGCACACCCTGCTCGCGCCGCTCTCCGCGTAAAAGGGTACACACACCGCGGAAAGTGAGCATTCCGTGTTCGGCAGGGTACCGCGTAAACGTGGAAACGCGTAAAGTGGGACCGCGTAAAGCGAGGGTTGACTTTATGCAAACTCTGAAAAAATTCTGAGGGACGACATCATCCAACACCTGACCGAGCAAAGTCTCATCAATACATCACAACATTGTTTCATGGAAAAGAAAATCCTGCCTGACAAACTTAATAACATTCCCTGAAATGATAACAGACTACATAGACCAAGACTCACCAGTGGATGTGTCGTACATGGATTTCTCCAAAGTGTTTGATAGTCCCACACGTACGACTAGCCTTTAAGATACAAGCACATGGCATCACAGGCAAGATTTTGAAGTGGATTAACAACTGGGTAGAAGACAGGAAAGAGAGAGTAGTAATAAATGGAGTACAACCTGAATGGAAAAAGATTCTCATTAGAGTACCATAAGGCTCTACTTGGACCCACCCTGTTTGTGATCTACATAAATGACAATGATGAAAACATATCAAGCCACATTATCAAGTTTGCAGACGACAAAGATATTTGGGAAGGGAGCAAGTCATGACTGATGTCACAACAATGCAGAAAGACTTGAAAGATGTTCAAATGTACTAAAGACTGGCAAATGCTCTTTAACATAACAAAATGGAAGACCCTACAAAATTATACTACAGGTACACTCGGTAAAAAATCTATCTTTACAATTCTTGTGCGAAGCAATATGACACCACGAAGGAAGGTTTTTGATAAAGACCCATGAGGCATACTGTTATTCACCAGTCGTATTGCAATGAACTAATTTTATATTTCGAAAGAAATAACTAAATTAAGGCTAACAAAATCTTTTTTATATCAGGTGTACAATATTAATCACAATTATTCTGTTAATAACACTTTCCTGGATACTGGCGATAAGGAGAAAAATCTAGGCGCATGTTCTTAAAATTCGTGACACTGAATCTTAGCAGCCATTTCTTCAACCATTCTTGCAGCTCACAGAGATCCTTCTGCAGCTCTTCACAGTCTGCTTGGTTCTTAATTTCCTGAAATAAATTGGCGTCATCTGCAAACATTTGTATGGAGGAATGTACAGCATCAGGCATGTTATTTATGAAGCGAACAAACAACAGCGGGTTCAATACACTGCCCTGTGGTACCCCGCTTGTGACGGGTACACTTGATGATTTTGTGCCATTAATCACCACACACTGCTTGCAGTCATGTAGAAAGTCTTCTATCCACGCAGGACATTTCCCCGAATCCCGTACCCTTCCAGTTTAATTTTCAGCCTTTCATGGGTACACTGTTGAAGGCCTTAGCAAAATCTAGGTGTATATTGTCGATATTAACACCCTGTTCCAGAATATGGGTCCAAATATCCAGTACCTTGAGTAATTGTGTTAAACAGGAGCGCCCTGGCATAAAACCATGTTGGCAAGCCTTTACAAGGTTGTTTCGTAGTAGATGTTCCATCGTGGTATCTCTGATAATACTTTACATACTATGCTGGTTCAGGCTCACCAGTCTATAGTTGTTCGTGGAGTGACGATCGCCCTTCTTGAAGATAGGACTCTCATAAGCCATTTTCCAATCACTGGGGATCTTTTGTTCATCCAGGCATTTACAGAACAGGATCGTCACGAGCTCAGCGAGCTTGTTGCACAACTCTCTTAGTACTCTGGGATGCACCATGTCAGAGCCAGGACTCTTATGAACCTATAGCTTTGAGTTTATTTCTTGTAACATCTTCTGTAAACACAATGTGGGTCAGTGCTGTGTCAAACAGTCTGTCCTCAAACGCAGGTAGTCTAATGGCATCCTCTCTTGTAAACGCAGGTCGGTTAATCGCATCCTAATTTGTGTACACCGAGGAATAGAAGCTGTTCAATGCCTCAGCTTTGTCCTGGTCAGAATCTGCATAACTACTGTACTATCTTCAAGCCTCAGATCCAATACTCCTACTCGCATTTTTAATTTTGACTTTGCAAAGCGGTAAAACGCCTTTGAGTTTGACTTGACCTAGCTTGCAACCAGCCCCTGGAACTCCTTTTTAGCCTGTAGTGGATTTCTCCCCTACAAACGCTGTTTGTCGCTGTGTAGCCGACCCCACCAATTCCCCAGTGTATGCCTCGTTGTCGAGGTCAACCAGCGCCACCATACTGTGCATCACGGAGTGGGGGTCAACTACTAAGCCACGCCAACCCCCGCTATTTAAGACCTGACTTCGTGGTGATCTCTCTTTCTACCTCCACCAACCAGCCAGCAACACCTCCTCCTCCTCCACCTGCCTGGTGGTCCTCGCTCCCGCCGGCAAGCATGGCGACCCACAAGCTGGTCCTCCTCTGAGCACCCTCACCAACCAGCTCTCTCTACATCAAGCTTGTAACCATGCTGCCTTCCCAGCACCAAGCTGCATTGTACATCCAATACAACATGCATATAGAGAGCACATCGTGAGTTTCCTTTCTCCATCCCATCCTGAGTGTGAACACAAACATCCCATAGCCCACAAATGGTGACTCCCGGAGATTCGCACTCACACAGGATGGAGGAGAAACAGATCACGCTCCCAGTCTTCAAGCAACATGGAAGACTGGCTTATCCACCCAGAGGCAGCTCTCATCGGCTCTACAGCTACTGTCTCTACACCGCAGGTTAGACACCCTAGAGCAGCTCTGCGACTCTAAGCAGACAGCCGTTCCTCTTCCTGCCCCAAGCACCAAGTCCTACCGACCCCAACACACCCGTCCTGCCTCAGACGCCGCCCCAACCCAGCAGTACCCCCTGCCGCTTCTCCTGACGCGGCCCCTGCTTCTGAGTGAGGACCCACACACCCCTCTTTTCTCCCTCAGGTACTCCCTGCTACTGTCGTGGACCCAGCTGCTGTCACGAGCCCTCATCAGCTTCTGCTGACGCAGCCCTTGCTCCTGACCCAGGCCCACACACCCCAACAGGCGCATCTGACGACTCTGTACCTGCCGTGAGGGAAGAACAAAATTCATCGCCTCCACACACCCTTTTTCTCCCTCTTTACTCCCACAGATATTGTGTATCTAGACAGTTGTGTCCAGCGACCGGCTCATCCACGCCATCACCGTTGTCTCACATGAGGCATGCACCGCCCGTTCTGCCTCACATGTGCTAAGCAACCCTGCAGACAACAAGTCTCCTACACCGCCTGGAGGGAAGGGGGAGTTATTGTAGTGGATTTCTCCCCTACAAACGCTGTTTGTCGCTGTGTAGCCGACCCCACCAATTCCCCAGTGTATGCCTCGTGGTCAACCAGCGCCGCCATACTGTACATCACGGAGCAGGGATCAACTACTAAGCCACCCCAACCCCCACTATTTAAGACCTGACCTCGTGGTGATCGCTCTCTTTCTACCTCCACCAACCAGCCAGCAATACCACCTCCTCCTCCACCTGCCTGGTGGTCCTTGCTCCCGCCAGCAAGCATGGCGACCCACAAGCTGGTCCTCCTCTGAGCACCCTCACCAACCAGCTCTCTCTACATCACGCTTGTAACCATGCTGCCTTCCCAGCACCAAGCTGCATTGTACATCCAATACAACATGTATACAGAGAGCACATTGTGAGTTTCCTTTCTCCATCCCATCCTGAGTGTGAACACAAACATCCCATAGCCCACAAGCCCTTCTACACTCTTGACTTTGCTTGGTTTTTGCATACATCCTCCTGTCCTGATCATCATTTGACCTAACCCAAGCCTTGAATTTCTGGGTTTTCTTCTTAACTTTGTCGACCGCCGCATGGTTAATGTGTAGGGGTCCACTCGTATTCCTAGAGGCACTAGGGTTGGTTTTAGGTATATATTTATCGATCAAATGGTTCACTTTACTGGCTATGATATTCAGCATAGTGCCTGCATTCCTATGCCTTAGTGAGTCAGGCCACTGGATATCCCTCATCTCCTTCCTCATCCAGTCGTAACTGCCCTTGTAATATTTGCACCTTCATCATGAACAAGTTAACAGTTAAATCTGAATGACAACATTACAAGGTGGCTGGTGCCAACTGGGGCTAGATGTTCCAGTTTGGCCGCCATACCCTCCTCGTTTGTTATGATGAGGTCCAGTGGCTTGGGTGTTTGCTCCCCTCGGGTCTTTAACATGTTGGAACAGAAAATTATCTCTCAGAGTTTCTACAAAAAGTACCAGGGTTATTCAAGTCATTTGGTGTGAACTCGTTTCTCCAGTCGATGTCTCCATAGTTAAAAGTCCCCCATGATAAGATGGCAGCTAGGGTTGAGCATCGCTGCATTGTCTATTAAGGCTCTTAAGTTCCTTTGATTTAGTAAGCTAAGAGTTTGGGGATCTGTAGATACACCCGACAATAAGTCTCCTCCCTTTAATTTAATTTTACACCAATTGGATTCTTCAAAAACGTTCTCTTCCTGTACCTTCGCCTGGCTGGCTCTAAGGTCTTGCCTAGCATAAATAACCACACCCCTCTTGCAAGTTCCTTGAGAAAGTTTGTATACGAGTCATAGCCGTCAATACTGAACTCGCATTCCTCTGGGTCGATTCTCCTATTCTTGTTCAACAGTTCTACAACTCCTGCTATATCGGGTTGGTGTACCTTCAGCAGTGTTTCTAACTCCTCTCTCTTATCAAAGAATGTGTCAGTATTACTGTACATGCCATTCAAGCCAGAGTTTTTTCTAGGTAACTCCGGCCCCCTTCCATTCTCAGAAGCTGCAGCATTTGCTAAGTACACTGTATTTTGCAGGGTGTGGTTAGAAATGTCATCGTTTATACGACGCTCGCCTACTCCTGGCTGGGAGGTAGAGCTGGTGCCTCATTACTAGTATGATGTTGTGTGTGTCACCACTAGTATGTTATGTGTGCATCACTACTAGTATGATGTTTGTGTTTATCACCACTAGTATGATGATGTGAGTCATCACTAGTATGATGATGTGAGTCACCACTAGTATGTTATGTGTCACCACTAGTATGAGGTTACATGGATGAGTGAATATGCTGGTGGAGAAAAGTCTGTCTACTTGTTCCCATGTACAGTGTTGTGTGGATGAAAACAGGAAGATACTTTAGTGTAGTGTAGTGTTGTGTGTGAGAATATTAAGAGTCAATAACATGAAGACACAGCACTCCAATACATTTCAACTTAACAAAGTTATAAAGTAATAATACAAGGGTGAAGCCAATTCTTCCACTTATTTTAGTCAATGTAAATTGAGGAAGTTCAATACTGTAATTCTGTAAAATTTTATTCTTTACAAAAGAACCATTACAAACCTTCAGAAATATAGTTGTTCATACACCATACTGTACAGGATGTTAGGTCATACACCATACTGTACAGGATGTTAGATCATACACCATACTGTACAGGATGTTAGATCATACACCAAACTGTACAGGATGTTAGGTCATACACCATACTGTACAGGATGTTAGATCATACACCATACTGTACAGGATGTTAGATCATACACCATACTGTACAGGATGTTAGATCATACACCATACTCTACAGGATGTTAGATCATACACCATACTCTACAGGATGTTAGATCATACACCATACTATACAGGATGTTAGATCATACACCATACTGTACAGGATGTTAGGTCATACACCATACTGTACAGGATGTTAGATCATACACCATACTGTACAGGATGTTAGATCATACACCATACTGTACAGGATGTTAGATCATACACCATACTGTACAGGATGTTAGATCATACACCATACTCTACAGGATGTTAGATCATACACCATACTCTACAGGATGTTAGATCATACACCATACTATACAGGATGTTAGACCATACACCATACTGTACAGGATGTTAGACCATATACCATACTCTACAGGATGTTAGATCATACACCATACTCTACAGGATGTTAGATCATACACTATACTGTACAGGGTGTCATAGGTGACACACCATACAATACCGGGTGTCATAGGTCACACACCATACTATACCGGGTGTCATAGGTCACACACCATACTATACCGGGTGTCATAGGTCACACACCATACTGTACAGGGTGTCATAGGTCACACACCATACTGTAGAGGGTGTCATAGGTCACACACCATACTGTACAGGGTGTCATAGGTCACACACTATACTATACCGGGTGTCATAGGTCACGCACCATACTGTACCGGGTGTCATAGGTGACACACCATACTATACTGGGTGTCATAGGTCACACACCATACTGTACAGCAGTGGTCCCCAACCTTTTGTAGGCTCTGAGCCATATTTATCATTGTAAATATAGTGGAGGGTGCCAAAAATTTGGATCTACATATATACTGTACAGTTATTTGCTGTTTTAACGTCTTACTGTTACCAGTTACCGGTAAGTACTTTTTACATTTAATCTTGGACAGGACATGCGTATTTACCCCAGTGAGAAGGCTGGCTCTCTCTCTGGGCCCAGTCTGGGGTAAATACACACGTCCTGTACATTACAATTGTATCAAGTTATTAAATATTTTCATTAATATCACTTTTACAAACAATCACAAATAATTCATACTTTTCTAATAAACCCTTGTGGGCTCCATAATATGGTTTTGGGGGCACTGCAGGTTGGGGACCACTGCTATACAGGGTGTCATAGGTTACAGACAATAGAAAATTAATCTTCATATTTTCTTTTTTTTTCCTCCTCCGGTGAAGGAATCGTAACAAATCAACTAAGATTGGTCAAGAGAGGACCACTGATTTCTTCCTCTGGGGTCACATGAAATGTGTAGTCTACCAAAATCGTGCAAGAAGCATCTAAGTGGTCCCAGAGGAAAAAATCAAGAGGTATGAGGTCCTGAGACATCAGTAACCATTTGATTGGTCCTCACTCACCTATTTTTCATAGATATACAAGTATTAAGCTTCATTTGCCTGAGGAACAAAGAAGAGATGAACATCAATTTTCCTATGGTGCATGCATGACCTATGCTACACCCTTTATATAACATGAAACATTAATTCATTCAACATTTGAAACTTGTATAACAATCAGTTAATAGCCTGTGTTCCAATCAATGATATTCAAGACAGGAAGACCTTGAGTGTAGCGTGTGAAGTTGTCAACAAATGCACTACTAACATCCTCAGCACGACTTGGACAAGACGTATGTGGAGTCACCATCACCTGCAAGGAATGACATTATCAATAAAACAGATCAACACAAATAAACTAATTAACATGCTTAAAAATAAACATGACTGGATATCAAATTTTCATATAGGGTTTACCAAACAAATATTAATTGCTAAATTTGGATGAATGATACTTAATTGAAAACAATCTATCTACTTTTTATCAAAAATTTATTTTTGCTATAATTATCAACAACTAAAATAAAGGTATTAAAATACCTGCTTCTACCATGTACAACTGAAGGAAAAAACTATCTGAGGCACAATGTGTGATGGACACGACCATCTTCCTGCTGGGCTGACCTTTTACTGGGAACATTCTTTTAAAATATGGAGGGAGTGTATCTCCTTAGTAGGTGACCAAAACTGACCTTCCCACAAGTTGAGACAGGATGGCCTCTTCTGCCCTCACACACTGTGTTGCCAGCCACTGTGAGGAAAAGTTGCCTTCAAGGGAGGAAAAGTGGTCATCCAGGAAGGTGAGGTGGCCATCCAGGGAGGAGAGGTGGTCATCAAGGGAGGAGAGGTGGCCATCCAGGGAGGAGAGGTGGCCATCAAGGGAGGAGAGGTGGCCATCAAAGGAAAAGAGGTGGCCATTAAGGGAGGAGAGGTGTCCAACTAGGAAGAACCATCCAGAGAGGAAAAGGGCAGAAAAGGGTAATGGTGATAACTAACCTTTGGATGTTGCCAAAGAAGACTCTCTTTTGGTAATGGTTCCTTTGAAAACACATCTAATATTGCAGCAGATATCCATCCTGAATCAAGAGCTTTTACAAGGTCCTCCTCACTGATAACATCTCCTCGACCAACATTAATGAACACTGCATCCTTCCTGTGAAGTAGAATAATGTTAACATCACCTTAACCAGTGTTACAGTAGAATAATGTTAACATCACCTTAACCAGTGTTACAGTAGAATAATGTTAACATCACCTTAACCAGTGTTACAGTAGAATAATGTTAACATCACCTTAACCAGTGTTACAGTAGAATAATGTTAACATCACCTTAACCAGTGTTACAGTAGAATAATGTTAACATCACCTTAACCAGTGTTACAGTAGAAAAATGTTAACATCGCCTTAACCAATGTTAATTAACACTGTAGTCTTCCTGTGAAGTAGAATAATGGAATGACAAGTTGAATAAAAGGTAATACACAAATGTAATGTTATTACCTGGGCTAACTTTTCCTTTAAAATCTTCAACCAGATTTATAATCAATAATCCATGATCACATCTTAAAAGTTTGCATGTATTTTTATTTAATGACTGAGAAATAAATAAAATATAAAATAAAACTATAAATTAAAAAATATGAAGAGCACAGGTGTGTATTGTGTGGGAGGTGATCGTAAGTGTGGAAGCAGTGGGCAGTTTGTCAATAGCATATCTGGCGACTCCGCTGGTTTGGTCTATTTCAGTTTAAATGTGCACCACACAACCACCTCTGCTGTAAGTTTACTTTATCCTCTTTGCCACTGATTTCACATTGATTTCAGCAGAAAATATTTAGGAAAAATAATGCACGTGTCAACTGAGGCTGAAAGAGGTGCGGGTGGAAGTATCTCCCCCAGCCATATGCTGCTGCTCTCACTGAGTAGGTTTTTTTTTTTTTCAAAGCCAAGCGTGTACAGCTGAATGCATGCAAATGAAATGCATGTAAGATGCAACATGACTGTATTTATTTAATATGTAGATGCAGTCTGTGCAACATTTGTGTAATTTTTGGAAGGTAAGTTGGTTACCCAAAGTCATTCAAGAGTAAAGGTCTGGTGAGTTCAGTACAATATAGCAATTTTAACATGTGTTAAAGGGCATCATGTGCGCGCATTTCTGATGCGCAGACGCGTACCGGTATGATATACCCACACAAAATGAGACCCCACTGTACTCACCAGCAGATGTTGTTGTCTTGAGCTTACAGTAGGCATACACTGTCCACTCTGCTGTGTACAGTATGCATAACTATAAAAATGTCTAATATCTTAACACTTGCAATGGAGGGGGGAGGGGGTGGGGGATTAGTGGGTCTCATGTTACTGACCTGACCTGAAGATGTCTTGAATAAAGATGAAAACTAAAGTGCTTCAGTGCTTCCCTTTTCCTGTACATGGTACATTCACACTTACTGAACTTGTCACTGTAATCACCTTTTATGCCTTAACTCTTAACACTGTACTCTTAGCTGATTGTCTCCTGGTACAGTAAAGTACAGTACAGGAAAGCATCCAACAACGACAGGTTCTACTAACGACGATTCATATTCAAAACCCTGGTTAATTTAGGAGCCAATTCAATTTACACCATAATTTTATTTGTATTTCGGATGAAAATAGAATAAAATAAAATAAAATTACATTTTCGTATAAATAATAACTAAATGCCGATATGTATTGGACAGGGGGTACCTGTGTTAAAAAAAGGTTCCGTTCCTGAGGATGTTCTTAAGTCTGATCTGTAAGTAAGTCGGAACACATGCTACGTGCATACCATACTGTACTTACAGAACAATGTTTAAAATCCCACTATATAATAGTCTAAATCCTTATACTCTGTATACATCTAAAATCACTTAATTTAAGACAAAAGAAGAAATAGAATGACAAAATACAGTAAATGAAAGAAAAAAGTCATCAGGTAAATAAAATACTGTCAATTTCAAGTTTAACCCCGTTCATATTGGCGGGCGTTCCTAAGTTGGATGTTTGTAAGTCGGAGACCCCCGTACTCATGCATTCTCGATAATCATGGGACCCGATAATCAGTGATCTGGCTTATCCTCAATTGCAACCATGTGTTCACTTACCACTGATTGATCTGGGTTATCACGAAATTATCATGGGACAGCAGCAGGTCTGCGAGAGCCAGCAGTAGCAGTGACTGGCAAAAGATGGCAGCACGGCTCATGACGCTAGCTTCCATGAAGTATTGGGAAAAACTTTTGTGTAGATTTTTCTCCTGTAGCCACAGCTTTCTTAAAATAATATATACAGTGGTCCCTCGGTTAATGAACACAATTCGTTCCAGAAGGTCGTTCGTCAACCGAAAATTTTGTTAACCGAATCCATTGTCTCAATGGGATATTGGGTAATTGGTTCCAGCTCACCGAAAAATATACAAAGTAAAAAAAAAAATGCAGTAAAGTACACTTACTTTGAGGTGTGTATGTAGAAGGTTCCTGGTTGATGATGATGATGAGAATTAGAAGTGGGTGTGGAGGAGAAGGGAGAAGAGAAGGAAGTGGGAATGGAGGATAAATCACCTTTCAGGGGACCCATGCTTGATGCAGTAATTTCACAAACAAAATTTTAAGTTCACTTGGTGTAATTCAAGATTATTTTCTTTACATCAACACTGCACTGCGCTATATATTATTAATATGTTAATTAAAGTTCAGAATGACCAATAATTTCAATGAAAAATGCAAAAATATTCAAGACACCAACAAAATAGATGTTCTCTCCACTGTTTTCAAAGCCCAACTGACGCCTTGTGACCGACTCACGCATCTGATGGGTGCACAAAAAACTAGTTCCCTGCACTGCATATATTATCAATATGTTAAATAAATGTTAAAATTACAGTTTTACCCCGCCTAACGCGGTTTCACTTGACGCGTTTTCGCATATACGCGGTGCCTTGCCAAAGCTGAACTTTCACTTAACGCGGATTTTTTCCACATATACGCGGTGAGTGTCCGAGACGCTATTTTTAGATTTGCCCCACCCGCCACCCTGCCTGACTGCCTGTTTTAGCTCATAAAATTCATACAAATTACCAGGCCAGAATATAATTTACATTGCTGGAATCCTTATAATTTGGTGATCATTTTGAATATAAACATCATATATTTTGCTTTAAACTTACAATTTTTAGATAAAAATTTTTCTCTAGGTAACTATGGTATCTTTTGTGCAAAATATATGACATTTATATTCAAAATATTCCTGGTCTTACAAGGAATCCAGCAATGTCAATTATATTATCCTAACTTTAGTTTGAGGTATTATTTATTAAAATTTAGTGGTTATCCCACACATCTCCTTGGGACGGTTGGTGGGGGGTGGGGGGGAGGGAGGGACCAACCGACCATCTGTTACCCGTGTGAAGAATTATTATTTTTTTTTATTAACTGAAGATATTTGTTTTAGCTCATAAAATTCATACAAATTACCCGGTCAGAATATAATTTACATTGCTGGAATTCTTATAATTTGGTGATCATTTTGAATATAAACATCATATATTTTGCTTTAAACTTACAATTTTTAGATAAAAAATTTTCTCTAGGTAACTATGGTATCTTTTGTCCAAAATATATGACATTTATATTCAAAATATTCCTGGTCTTACAAGGAATCCAGCAATGTCAATTATATTATCCTAACTTTAATCTGAGGTATTATTTAATACTAAATGTTAAAAACTCTGGAAGGGAGGATTGGTGGGGGGTGGGGGGGAGGGTTGGGACTGACCGCGCGGTTGGAAGAGGGGGGGAGGCAAGGTGGGGTACTTTGATTGACAGATAGTGTCGTGAAGATTATTTTTTTTTTATTAACTGAAGATATTTGTTTTAGCTCATAAAATTCATACAAATTACCCGGTCAGAATATAATTTACATTGCTGGAATTCTTATAATTTGGTGATCATTTTGAATATAAACATCATATATTTTGCTTTAAACTTACAATTTTTAGATAAAAATTTTTCTCTAGGTAACTATGTTATCTTTTGTCCAAAATATATGACATTTATATTCAAAATATTCCTGGTCTTACAAGGAATCCAGCAATGTCAATTATATTTTCCTAACTTTAGTTTGAGGTTATCCCACACATCTCCTTGGGACGGTTGGTGGGGGGTGGGGGGGGGAGGGAGGGACCGACCGACCATCTGTTAGCCGGCTGTGTAGTGTGAGAGGGGGAGGGAGTTGAGTCCATTATTTGAATGGACATTAACTTGGCGACTGTATTTCTCTATTTCTCTTAAGTATTAATTGTGTGCATGTACCATCATAAAATTAAGATGTTATTTTTACTACAACATAGGTATGTGCCTTCAAAAAGTGGAGTTTGGGGGTCGGGCCGGTTTCTATTGGAATTAATCCCATATGTTCTGTTGTTCACTTAACGCGGATTTCACTTAACGCGGGACCCTCTGGGTTCAATTGACCGCGTTAAGTGGGGTACAACTGTACTAATAATTTTAATATAAAACATGCAATAATATTAAAGAGCACAACTTTATTGATATTTAGGTACTCCATTGGAAACGAATGTAAACATAAAACAGATTACTGAATTGGTAGACTAGCCCATCAGCTGATGCTCACAACACATGATTTTCGTAAGGATTTCGTTTATCAAATTTTTGTTCATTAACCGAATTGAAGATTCTTATGGAAGGTAATTCGTTAACTGAAACTTTGTTAACTGAACCGTTCGTTAACTGAGGGACCACTGTACAGTATTACCCCGCTTAACGCGGTTTCGCTTAGCGCATTTTACCGTATACGCGGTGCCTCGCCAGAGCTGAACTTTCACTTAACGTGGGTTTTTTCCACGTATACGCGGTGAGTGTCCGGCTCGAGAGCTATTTTTAGATTCGCCCCACCCCCCACCCGCCACCCTGCCTGACTGCCTGTTTTAGCTCATAAAATTCATACAAATTGCCCAGCCAGAATATAATTTACATTGCTGGAATTCTTACAATATGATGATCATTTTGAATATAAACATCATAGATTTTGCATTAGACATACAAATTTTAGATATAATGTTTACTCTGAGTAAATATGTTATTTTTTGGGCAAAATATATGACATTTGTATTCAAAATATTCCTGGGCTTACAAGGAATCCAGCAATGTCAATTATATTATCCTAACTTTACTTTGAGGTATTATTTATTACTAAAAAGGTAAATATTCTGGTTTTCCCACATCTGGTGGGGCGGTTGGTGGGGGGTGGGGGTAGGGGGGGACCGACCGACCATCTGTTACCGTGTGAAGAATATTTTTTTTTTTTAACTGAAGATATTTGTTTTAGCTCATAAAATTCATACAAATTACCCGGTCAGAATATAATTTACATTGCTGGAATTCTTATAACTTGATGATCATTTTGAATATAAACACCATAGATTTTGCATTAGACATACAAATTTTAGATAAAATGTTTACTCTGAGTAAATATGTTAACTTTTGTGCAAAATATATGACATTTATATTCAAAATATTCCTGGTCTTACAAGGAATCCAGCAATGTCAATTATATTATCCTAACTTTAATCTGAGGTATTATTTAATACTAAATGTTAAAATTTAGTTTTTTCACCCAACATCTCTTGAAGGGAGGATTGGTGGGGGGTGGGGGGGGAGGGGGGGAGGCAAGGTGGGGTACTTTGATTGACAGATAGTCGTGAAGAATATTTTTTTTTTTTATTAACTGAAGATATTTGTTTTAGCTCATAAAATTCATACAAATTACCCGGCCAGAATATAATTTACATTGCTGGAATTCTTACAATTTGGTGATCATTTTGAATATAAACATCATAGATTTTGCATTAGACATACAAATTTTAGATATAATGTTTACTCTGAGTAAATATGTTATCTTTTGTGCAAAATATAGACATTTATATTCAAAATATTCCTGGTCTTACAAGGAATCCAGCAATGTCAATTGTATTATCCTAACTTTAGTTTGAGGTATTATTTATTAAAATTTAGTGGTTTTCCCCCAAAAATTTCTCAGAGAGGGAAGAGCCAGCAGTGTTGTGGGAGAAGAGGGGGAGGGAGTTGAGTCCATTATTTGAATGGACATTAACTTGGCGACTGTATTTCTCTATTTCTCTTAAGTATTAATTGTGTGCATGTACCATCATAAAATTAAGATGTTATTTTTACTAGAACATAGGTATTGTGACGGAAAAAGTGGAGTTTGGGGATGGGCCAGTTTCTATTGGAATTAATCCCATATGTTCTGTTGTTCACTTAGCGCGGTTTTCACTTAACACGGTACCCTGTGGGTTTTATTGACCGCGTTAAGCGGGGTACTACTGTACATTCAAATCGCGCGCAGCCATTCAACTCGCGCGCGGCACCGAACACAGGACACCACCCGCTCCCGCAACCTCACACACACACACGCATAGCTCTCCCTCACTCAGTCAGTCTCGCTGTAACCACGCTTGTGTTGACATCAGCATTGTAGTTGCAAAAATATTACATTTCCGTGAATGTATTATATCAAGCACAGTATGAATAGAATATCACTAATATAAGAGTATTTTAACCGAAAACTACTAAAAAAACGAGTAACATATCTTGAACATCGGATGGTTAGGCAAAGTCTTTTGTTTTCATGTAGTTTATCCTAATTTACATTGAAATGCATAACGTTTCAGCAAAACTACTATTTATTTCTGAGAATATGGAAATGTAATATTTTGCTGAAATGACGTACGTATTACAGTGGAAAGTGACGAAAGCAATGACTCGCTTTCTTTCGTTCAAAAGATGTTACCGTAATCGCTTTTCGAATGGTTTTCAGTTAAAAAACTGTTGTATTACAATAATATTCTATCCTAATTCACTTGTGATGCAACAGTTTTTTTAACTGAAAACCATTCGAAAAGTGATTACGGCAACACCTTTTGAACGAAAGAAAGCAAAAGTCATTGTTTTCGTCACGATTTTATCCCACTTTCCACTGGAACACGTACGTCATTTCAGCAAAAATATTACATTTCCGTGAATGTAGTATATCAAGCACAGTATGAATATAATATCATTGTAATATAACAGTATTTTAACCGAAAACTATTAAAAAAACGAGTAACATCTCTTGAACATTGGAAGGTTAGGTAAAGTCTTTTGTTTTCGTCATGTATTTTATCCTATTTTACATTGAAATACATCACGTTTCAGCAAGACTACTAATTATTTCTGAGAATATATTCATTCAGGCACAGTTTAGGTAAAATATACATGTGCTGTAACAGTTTTTTAATTGAAAACGATTCGAAAAACAAGTACCCTCTAGCCCTGTTCAAGGAGAAGACTGGGAGGAGCTGTTTGGTGCTTAAGACGATGACAAGGAAAATGATTTTGATGGATTTTAATTAAAATATTCAGAAAGACCCTGGCACTGTCAAGGAAAGTGGCTGCTGAAGTCTTCCGGGACATGGCAGAGGACGAGACTAGGGAGCTACTTGAAGAGCACGACACTGAGCTGACCGAGGAAGATCTACAGGAGTTAGTAGACTCAGGCAAGGAAGAGGAAGCGAAAGGGAAAGAGGATGAGGAAGAGCACCAAGAAATAACGTTGGAGAAGTTGGGGAAGATGACCAGGAATATTGAGGCACTGAAAAACCTGGCCTATAGTATGGACCCCTCCATGGTGCGTGCCCTGAAATTCATGCGAGGGATGGATGACGTTTTCGCTCCATACAAAAACATCATGGAAGAAATGAAAGAAAGAGACGACAACTCCCCATCACCATGTTCTTTGATCACCGAAGGAGAGATTTAACACCATCAATCACTGGCAGCAGTGAGGAAGCAGCTGAATCCACCGTCGCCCCCACTTCACCACCCGTTGTGGAATTGAGTGACGATGAGCCCGATGACCCCCGTCCTGTCGCCAAGGATAGGTACTGTACATTAAAGTGAAATTTTTATCTCTTTTTTTTTTAATAGCTTTTCTTACCATGTTTATTGTTTGTAAAAATACACAGCACAGTACAGTTCAATACTGTACATAGGAAGTGGAGGTGCAGTTATTCACAAAACATTTGTGTTCGTTGTCGGCAGTAGTGACGGTGAGGAGGTGGAGGAGGAGGTGGAGGCGGTAAAGGAGGGAGCAGAGGGAGCGAGTTGGGAGGAGTGGTGACTTTGGACGCAGGAGCAGGGACGAGTGGAGATGCCAGCCAGTACATTACGGGTGTATTGTTTTTATAGCTATTTTTGCATTTTAATATTAAATATTGTACATTACGTTTCAACAAAACTACCATTTATTTCTGAGAACATGGAAATGTAATATTTTTGCTGAAATGATGTACGTATTACAGTGGAAAGTGGGATAAAATTGTGACGAAAGCAATGACTTTCTCTCTCTTTCGTTCAAAAGATGTTACCGTAATCGCTTTTCGAATGGTTTTCAGTTGTGGGATTATAAGGCTAATGATAGGATAGAATATTATTGTAATACAGTACGAGTACAACAGTTTTTTAACTGAAAACCATTCGAAAAGCGATTACGGTAAAATCTTTTGAATAACGAAAGAAAGCGAAAGTCATTGTTTTCATGATTTTATCCCACTTTCCACTGTAATATGTATGTCATTCCAGCAAAAATATTATATTTCCAAATTTATTTCTGAGAATACCTATATTCATTCAGTCACAGTTAAGGTAAAATATACTACGGTATCGTAGTTTTCTTTTGTTTCAAATTTAATTAAGAAAGATTGACGTTTCAAATGTAATGAACAAAAATTTATGTACAGTATCTATAAATAAACTTTAATAAATGAATACTTTGTTTTACATTGTCCTGTGCTACCATACCATGGATTTGGCTACTTTGGGCTTGCTATGATGACGCAAGAGATCTGCCCTGGCAACTGTACCGACACTCACAGCTGGTGGTGCGTTGGTGCATCGTTTCCATTGTTTACTGGTAGTTACTGGTAAATATTTTTCAACCTAACGAAACTATTACCGTATATCTCGGCCTATAAGGCGTCAGGGTGCATAAGACGGCCCCCCCCCCAAATTTCCATTTAAAAAGTAGCTTTTGAGCTCTATTCGCTGTATAAGACCAGTACCCCAAATGTGACACTTACCCACTGACTCAGTAGTCCTTTACCAACCATCCTTGGTTTTTTAAAATAAGGCCAATTCACTTCAAGTAATGTCATCAAATGTTGCCCGCTGGTGTAGTGTAAACACTAGTGACGTCACTGAAGCGTCTGCTATTTACCAGTAACTGGAACTAATGTCTGTGTCGAGTAAAGTTTTTCCATTTACTTGAAATAAATAAATAAATAAATAAATAAATAAATAAATATATATATATATATATATATATATATATATATATATATATATATATATATATATATATATATATATATATATATATATATATATATATACATATATACATACATACATACATACATACATACATACATACATACATACATACATACATACATACATACATACATACATACATACATTCATTCATACATACTACATCCTTGACCACCGAAGGGTCAAGACGTACCTGGCGCTCCTCTCGGAGCAGCCAGGTCAACTGTTAAGTTGGCCCATACCAACCCCCTCCCCTGAACCACTTCTCCCCACCGGAGTATCAACAGGTTCTCGCCAGAAGTTACAATGTCATTTGGGAAAGGAATGGAACCAGTGTTAAACAGAGGTGAACACTGGTGAACAGTGCTTGAGTCAGTGAGAACAACTCAACAGTAAAAGTCGTATTCAAGTTAACCTTCACACAGTGAGGTCCCAGGTACCCAGTGATAACGGCCCGTGAGACCCAACAACGGGCGATGTGTTAATCCGTCTACGATAGGAAGGCCTGGGGCCACACCTCACTCATATAACACCATCTGTGAGGGAATTACTACACCACGTCAAGTCCCTCATTACACCATCTGTGAGGGAATTACTACACCACGTGAGGTCCCTCATAACACCATCTGTGAAGGAATTACTACACCACGTGATGCCCCTCATAACACCATCTGTGACGGAATTACTACACCACGTCAGGTCCCTCATAACACCATCTGTGAGGGAATTACTACACCACGTCAGGCCCCTCATAACACCATCTGTGAGGGAATTACTACACCACGTCAGGTCCCTCATAACACCACTGAGGGAATTCGACACCACGTGATGCCCCTCATAACACCATCTGTGAGGGATTACACCACGTGAGGCCCCTCATAACACCATCTGTGAGGGAATTACACCACATCAGGTCCCTCCTAACACCATCTGGGAGAGAGTTACTACACTACGTGTTTGCTGTTCAACACCTACATTAATCTGAATGTTCACTGTATGTTCCTTTACCTTTCTCTAATGAAGGCTTTTGTTAAACCACCAATGTATGTAATAAGTCATTTATGTCCAATGTATATTTTCAGCCTTCGGGCTGCAGAACTTTTTCAATAAACCGCTAATTAATTACACACACACACACACACACATATATGTATATATATATGTATGTGTGTATATATATATATATATATATATATATATATATATATATATATATATATATATATATATATATATATATATATATATATATATATATATATATATATATATATATACAACAAAATATATGTACAAAAAATAAATGTTAAATGAATTATTTATGGTGCATTAGAGTACTGGTCACTTCAGACACAAAGACAGGCTATAAATAGCCTTCTTTATCTCCCCTCCATCTCACTCTGAGCCAGAGGGAAGGGGTGGTGGTAAATAACATTTGTTTGCTTATTTTCCATTTACTTGAAATAGATTTACCGAATTATTTGTTTATTTATTTAAAAGTCATTTACTGAATATTCTATGTAAAAAATAAATTTTAAATTATTTATAAGAGATACCGTAAATATATGGTATTACTGGCCACTTCAGACACAAAGACGGGATAAAAATAGCCCATCTCCCCCTCTTCTTACAGCTGCCAATGGGAAGCGTCTTGGTAATTAAATTTGATGTTTATTTTCATTGTCTAATTTATCATGTATCAAAGTAATATTACTAAAAATTGTGTAGGTAGTAGGCAGCTACCAAACAGGTAGATACTACCGCCTGGGAAGATATTGGAAGCATAATGTGTTGTCTAATGGTAGACCCTGCTGCCATATGGCATCACGAAAATTGTGACCAAGTCCCAGGTTCAGCGCTGACCTGACTTTCTGCCTCATTTACACACAATTGCAGTTTGAATTGTTCCTCTAACTTTGACAACACAACATACATACAGTATATTATTTCTCACTTTTGATCTTTTTTTTTACTTTTTGTATTTATTTATGGTTAGTTACTTAAAATAAGGCCAATTCACTTCAAGTAATGGCATCAAATGTTACCAGCTGGTGTAGTGTAAACACTAGTGACGTCACTTAAGCGTCTGTATTTAACTGTCAGTAGTTTCAAGAATTAATGCAGTCATTTACTGAATATTCCTTGTAAAAAAATAAATTTTAAATTAATTATTTATAGGAGATACCTAAGTATTATCAGTAAATATACCGATATGCATTACTGACCACCTCCACGGCTAAAAATAGCCCAATCTCGCGGTCACTTTCCCTTTCTTGTCTCCTCACTGGCAAATGGGGGGGGGGGGGGGCGTGGGGAGGGGTGTGTGATGATAGCTGTGTTTATTACAAGGGTATAATTCTCTTTTACGGTATGTTAGACAGGTTTATAATACATTTTTATTATTTTAATATACCGGTAATCTTAATTTGAATCCAGCTTGCCAAACGTAAGTTTCAGTATAAAATAATTACTGGTAGGACTTTGTGAGTGGCTTACGATGTTTCCATCACCACACTTGACACAGTAAACCACAATATTTAAGATGTAAGAATTTTATATTTGTTGCTTAAGACGGCCCCCTAACTTTGGGCAGATTTTTTTAATGTTCAAATTTCGTCTTATAAGCCGAGATATACGGTACCCGTTTAGAGGTCGACCCCCAATTTTTTGCCAAATAATTTGGTCTTAAAAACTTGAACTACACACAGGTATATACGGTAAATAAGGACATGGGGGGACCAGGTTTTTTTTGGGGCAGCAGCAGCACATATACGCGGATTTTTAACATCCACGGGTATCTCTGTTACGTAACCCCCGCGTATGTTAAGGGCCGACTGTACAGTAATTATAAATTGAGCTTTTGTATTTGTTTTTATTAATTAAAATTAATAATAATGTGTTTAAGCAAGCAATAACATATTTTAATTATGGAGTTGGGTTACGTAGAATTTAACCTACTGGAGACAGCAACTAGGGGATTCAGTAGCTTACAGGAGACCTCAACTTCACATATAGGACACAGGCTGATTTTTTTTAAGCTATTATTCAGACAAAAATGTACGTCTTACGTGCCGTAAAATATGGCAGTAAATATATGTTACTAGTATTATATCTTTTAGTGTACCTACACATTTTTGGGGATATATTTTGGTCAATTAGTTGATGCATCTTTGGGGTCATGGGACAAAACTAATCTTTCCCATATATTATGTGTTTCTATATGTATGGTTTGGCTTATGAGAGTAGTTTTCTGGAACCTAACCCCATTGATTATAAAAAAAAACACACACACCAAAAAACACGCCTTGTGCACAGACGCTGCTGGGCTTGTGAGTGGTGACGCCAGTATCACTAGTATAAATAGTCGCAGTATTTTTGTTTTCACGCATCTGAACAGGAACAGGAGAAAAACTTTCTCAGCTTACTTAGAGCATTATTGTGTCCCTATTCAGCTACTGCTACTGCTGGCTCTCCCAGACCTGCCGTTGTCCCATGATAATTCCGCGATAACCTAGATCAATCAGTTATAAGCGAACACATGGTTGCAATTGAGGATACCGTGATAAGCCAGATCAGCGATTATTGGGTCCCGTGATTATTGAGGATACATGTATTGTATACATTTCAACTAAAATCATAAAAACAAATACAAAAAAATCTTTCAATTAGTACAGAACATTTGTACAAGTCCATTTCACACACAATCTTCTACTTCCATCCATTTTTTATGATCACAGAAAATCTGGGCTGTACATAAGAAAACATCCTATTGAAGATTATATTTAATCATAAAAACTATCTTAAGGGGTATCATTAAAATACCCTTAGAGCTGTATTTGGCTTACTTTGCCTTCTCGAGGGTGTCACTTCCCAGCATCCCTCTAGTAGCTGGAGTGGACGGCATGATGTTAACAATGTAGTCACACTCTTGTAGAAACAACGGCAACTCACCAGTGTGCCTAGAAGTTGTCACAGCATTAGTTAGAAAATGGCAGACTGTATCATCCACCTTTCTAAACGTAATATGAGAACTTTCAACCCAGCCATATCAGCAAGCCTGTGTGGACCAGTCCATGATGAGTAGCCTGTGTGGACCATTCCATGTTGACTAGCTTGTGTGAACCATTTCATGATGACTAGCCTGTGTAGACCAGTCCATGATGAGTAGCCTGTGAGGACCTCTACCACCACACCCATTCTGGCTAATGGGAAGATTACTGTATCTACCCAAAATTACGAGTTAAAATATAACCCTAACATAACATATAGTTCACAGGTAGGGTATCAGTAATATCCCCACTCACCCGGGGAATTACTTGCTGCTCATTTAAAATAGGACTTATGGTAGAGTATCCGTAAAGTCGGAAATCCGCAAGCCAGGAAGTAACTGTACTGTATATTAGGTGTACCATTATACTTATTTAAAAACTGACCATATATGAGGTGTACCATTATTCTTATTTAAAACTGACTGTATATTAGGTGTACCATTATACTTATTTAAAAACTGACCGTATATGAGGTGTACCATTATTCTTATTTAAAAACTGACTGTATATGAGGTGTAGCATTATACTTATTTAAAAACTGACTGTATATTAGGTGTACCATTATAATTATTTAAAAACTGACTGTATATTAGGTGTACCATTACAGTCAACCCTCGCTTTACGTGGTCCCCCATTCCGCGTTTCCACGTTTACGTGGTACCCTGCCGAAACCGAGATGCTCACATTCCGCGGTGCGTGTACCCCTTTACGCGGAGAGTGTCTGACTCGACGCTATTTTTAGATTCGCCCCTCCCGCCTGCTCCCACCTCTGCCTGGGCAAGCCGCGCGGTAAGGTTGCGTAGTGCATGTCTCTGTTGCGTTATCAGTGACGTCATATGACGTATCGGACTGAGATTGGCCATGCATCCCTATCTCCCTCCGCTGCTAGCTGTAATTGGTTTAAAGTAATATGACGTGTCCACCCGGGGAAGGGAGGAAGGGAGGGAGGGAGGGAGGGAGGAAAGACGACGCTTGACCTAGCCGCGGCAGTTTCATCCCTCCAGGCCACACCGTGTAATCGTGCATCCATTGTTCTGTAAAATGGCTTCCGCCGGACCACCGCCCCAGAGAGAAACTTTTCCTTATCTGGACCCAGCCACCCTAAGCCAAAGAAGACACTACATTCCTTAAGCTACGAGGTGAAGTACAAGATCATCCAAGAGTTGGAGAAAGGAACAAGACAGGTTGATCTTGCGCGCCAGCATGGTCTTAACGAGTCTACGATCAGGACAATTAAGAAGGATGCAGCCAAGATAAAGGAGCACATGAACATCACAAAGTCTACAGGTGCTTCTATGATCAAGTATTGCCACAACCAGGTGCTTCTCAAGACGGAAAAATTACTTGTGAGCTACTTGGTGCGTCAGGCGCGACGGAACATGGCGGTGGACACGCTCTCTGTTAAGGAGTACGCACGTGAACTGTATGCTGCAGTGTCACGAAAGATAGGAATTACAGAGCCCAAACCCTTTAATGCTTCCTCTGGGTGGTTACAGAGGTTTAAGAAGAGAAACAAGATCACCAATATCAACATTGGTGGTGAAGAAGCGAGTGCTGACCGTGTTGCGGCTAGAGAATTTCCTCCGTTTTTACCTGAGATTATGGAGGAAGGACAGTACACCGACGACCAGGTGTTTAACATGGACGAATCTGGTCTTTTTTGGAAAAAGCTACCTTCCAAGACCTTCGTTGTGAAGAATGCCAGCAAGATTCGGGGCCGGAAGTTGCAGAAGGAGCGCATCACCGTCCAGTTTACCACCAATGCCTCCGGTACCTGTAAGCTCAAGTTATCGGTGATCCACACAGCCCGCAAGCCGCACGCCTACAAGAGCATGGACATGACCAAGCTAAATGTCCACTGGCTGACCGCACGTAAGGCGTGGATGTTCTCTACACTGTCCCTCTCCTGGTTTGATGACTGTTTCGTTCCCGATGTGAAGAAATTCTGTGAGCAACAGAATGTGCCATTCGAGATTTTGTTGCTGCTGGACAACGCACCAGGACACTCGCCCCTACTGTTAGATCGTCACCCCAACGTAAAAGTGGTCTTCCTTCCTCCCAACACTACGTCTATATTACAGCCCATGGACCAAGAGTTAATCTGTAATGTAAAAGCTTCATTCTCTACTAAAAAATTCAAGCTCCTGAACGACTACACCAACACCAGGGAAGAGTTGCGTAACCTGAGTGACACCAACACCAATAGCAAGAGCGAAGACGACGAAGATCAACAGTTGGCAGAGCAAGAAGTACTTTTAAAACAATTCTGGAGAATATTCAATGTCAAGTAAGCTGTGGACTTCTTGGTGGAGGCATGGGATCAGCTGTCTGTAGCAACTGTTCATCATGCATGGAGACATGTGTTGCAAGGCATTCCGGGCATTAGGCAGAGTCAATCTGTGACTGGTGAGGTTCAGACTGTTGCAGTAGCAGTGGACCTTGCCAGAGAAGCTGCGCAGAGTGTTACAGCTGCAGGCTTCTCCGAGACCACCAACGACGACATCCTGGAGGTGATAAGGGATCCTGATGTGACTACCGACGACATGGTAGATGATGATGACGTCAGTGAAGAGGCAGGTGGTGTGTCATCCCAAGAAGAACGCCGCTTATCCCATAGTAATGTTAGGGGTGCCATCGAGTGTATCGAGAAAGTCAAGCTCCTCCTTTCCGACGACCCTGACGCAAACAGGTATGAAATCTTCACTACCCAGCTGTTGCAGACTATGGAGCCCTACTTCAAGGTTTATCACGACAACATAAACACCAGCCGTCAGCAAAGCATAACAGAGTTCTTCGCCCGCAACCCACCACAGCCAGCCCAAGCCAGTGATAGTGACAGAGGTAGAGATAGTGATGATGACTTTGAGGGATTTGTCAGGGAGGCCCTGACAAATGTGGATGACAGTGATAGTGACTCACCTGAGGGCCAGTAGCCTGCCCTCTGCCTCGGAACCAGCCACCATTCCCGTACGCCGACCCATCTCCTCTACTAACGTAAGTGTTAACCCCAACCTTTATTTTTCCTAACTTAACCTTTATTTTTCCTAACCTAACCTCTTCTATATTAATTGTGTGTGCATACCATCATAAGTTAAGATAATATTTTTACTACAACATAGTTGTGTGTCGTCAAAAAGTGGAGTTTGGGGGCTCGGCCCGGTCTCTATTTCAATTAATCCCATATGCTATGTTGTTCCCTTTACGCGTTTCTCACTTTCTGCGGTACCCTGTGGGTTGAATTAACCACATAAAGTGAGGGTTCACTGTATACTTATTTAAAAACTGACTGTATATGAGGTGTACCATTATACTTATTTAAACACTGACTGTATATGAGGTGTACCATTATACTTATTTAAAAACTGACTGTATATGAGGTGTACCATTATAATTATTTAAAAATTGCTTAAGTTTAATAAAATTTTGGGTATGTAATTTTTTCTTTTGTGAGGCAATTTCATTTTGAAGGGATAATTCAGTATTTAGTGCTAATTTGATCTATCAGGGTCCCAATGACATCTCCTAAGCAAGGGTTCAGTGGAGTTAACAAAATATTCCTTCACTCTTCAGACCATATCACTAAATTTGACTGCACTAAATTATTGTTCAGTATCATATAAGGTATTATCAACTGTTTTCATGATATGTAAAACCTGCCTTTATTTGAACAAAAGCACAAAATATAAGCACTTCTTCATAACTACTTACCAGTACTTGTCGACACTGTTACACTCGTCACCCTCTGAGGGAGCAGTGCGGGTGAAGGCTTGCACTCTGGTACTGAAGGCCTTTAAACTCTTGGCAACTGTAAAATAAAATATAAATATAAATCAAAGGATAATTAATGGTACAGTATGGCCGGATAATTCATGGATTTTTATTTTGCGGTCCTCTATTATTTGTGGATGACACCCTGGATGTACCCGAATGTCTAAGGGTAGTTTTAAAGTTGCTAGCATTTTCGTGGCCAGGACAGGGAGCCATTTGATCTAGGGATAGTAATTTCCTTTACCAGTATTATATATATATATATATATATATATATATATATATACCGTATATACTCGTCTATAACCCCCCTTCGTATATGGGTCGACCCCGATTTTTGGACCAAGAAATCGTTAATTTATGATATTCCTCGTTTATAGGTCGACCCAAGTTTTTGAGGGTAAAGGAACAACAAAACCTTCAGATAAACACTACGTCCTATAAACTTGTTTACCATTTATTATTACGACACTTTACACTGAAACGCGGGTAGTTTCAACAAAAATATTGTATATTTCCATTCAAGTATTTATTCAAGTCAATTAGGAGGGAATATTATTGTAATACAATAGTTTTTTAACTGAAAACCATTCGAAAAGCGATTACGGTAACATATTTTGAACGAAAGAAAGCAAGTCATTGTTTTCGTCACAATTTTATCCCACTTTCCACTGTAATACGTACGTCATTTCAGCAAAAATTATTACATTTCCGTGAATGTATTATATGAACCACAGTATGAATAGAATATCACTAATATAACAGTATTTTAACCGAAAACTATTAAAAAAACGAGTAACATATCTTGAACATCGGAAGGTTAGGTAAAGTCTTTTGTTTCCATCATGTAGTTTATCCTAATTTACATTGAAATACATCACGTTTCAGCAAAACCACTATTTATTTCTGAGAATATGGAAATGTAATATTTTTGCTGAAATGACGTACGTATTATAGTGGAAAAAGGGATAAAATCGTGACGTTGAAAAGATGTTAAATCGCTTTTCGAATGGTTTTCAGTTAAAAACTGTTGTATTACAATAATATTCTATCCTAATTCACTTGTGATGTAACAGTTTTTTAACTGAAAACGATTCGAAAAACACGTGTACCATCTAGCTGATACGGCAGAGACCTGGTCGCGGAGGCTTTGTGTTTGCATCGGCCCTTCTTAAGCAGCTTTTAATATTAGCGTACGTTGAAATTGTGTTTACCGGTATATTCTTATTTTCTTGCTTCTTATTTTCCAGAAATATGACAAGTTTGTATATAATACAATGTTACGGTACTTTTAATTTACAAGTATTCATTTTTAAAAATACAGAAGACACCAAACAAATACCAGTACTACGGTTATTTGCGTGACTCTCCCGCCAAAAAAGACCAAACAGCTGGTACTCTCTCCCTCAGCCCTACCAAAAATAGCCCAACGACATCTTTCTTGTTTATTCTCTTCCAATTTCTCACTTTAACTGGTATTTTTTACTTCATATTGCCTACATCAGATAAACTACAGTAATTGAGGTTAGACACTGTTATAAATTTTTATACCGGGTAACTTCATATTGCCTACATCAGATAAACTACAGTAATTGAGGTTAGACACTGTTATAAATTTGATTACCGGGTCCTGGCAGGTGCCATTAGAGCCACCTGACCCTACCAACAGTGTTGCAAGTCAGACAGCATTTTTTTAATCATCCATGTGCACGAGAAAGGATGGATGGATGAAGGCGGCATACAAATATGGCTTAAAAAAGTCTGGAACTTTAGACCAGGGGGACTGTGCAAAGAAAAAAGTCTTTTTGCGTGGGATATGTTTCGGTCACATTTTGTTGACAGTGTTACTGCTGGGATTAGGAAGGAAAACACTGATACAGCTGTGATTCCTGGTGGATTAACAAGTCTTGTCCAACCACTGGATGTTTCCATAAACAAACCATTTAAAGATGAGGTAAGAGTGAAGTGGAACAACTGGATGATAGAAGGCGATAAGACATACACAAAGGGAGGCAACATCCAAGCTCCATCACTAGCAACATTATGTGAATGGATTGTAGAGGCCTGGGATGCAATCAGACCAGAAATTGTGGTGAAATCTTTTAAGAAATGTGGGATTTCGAATGCTCTTGATGGAACAGAAGACGACTTGTTGTGGGATTATGAGGCTAATGAGAGCATGAATGAGGATGAAGATATTGATGATCCTATGGCTGATGATGGTGTTGATCCATATGACGATGCTGTTCAAGGAGAGGACTGGGAGGAGCTGTTTGGTGCTGCAGATGATGACAAGGAAAATGATTTTGATGGATTTTAATGAAAATATTCAGAAATATGGTATCGTAGTATTTATTCAAGTCAATTAGGATAGAATATTATTGTAATACAACAGTTTTTTAACTGAAAACCATTCAAAAAGCGATTACGGTAAAATCTTTTGAACGACAAAAGAAAGTGAGTCATTGTTTTCGTCACAATTTTATCCCACTTTCCACTGTAATACGTACGTCATTTCAGCAAAAATATTACATTTCCATACTGTATTTATTTCTGAGAATATATTCATTCAGGCACAGTTAAGGTAAAATATACTGTACTTGTGATGTAATATTTTAATGAAAATATTTATAAATAAGGTATCGTATTTTTCTTTTGTTTCAAATTTAATTAACAAAAATTTATGTATCTATAAATAAACTTTTAAAAATGAATACTTTATGTTTTACATACTCCTGTGCACACCATACCATGCATTTGGCTACTTTGGGCTTGCTATGATGACGCAAGAGATCTGCCCTGGCAACTGTACCGACACTCACAGCGGGTGGTGCGTTGGTGCGTCGTTTCCATTGTTTACTGGTAAATATTTTTCAACCTAACGAAACTATTACCCGTATAGAGGTCGACCCCCAACTTTTTGCCAAAAAATTTGGTCTTAAGAACTCGTGCTATACATGGGTATATACGGTATGTGTGTGTGTGTGTATGTGTGGTCAAACACACAAATAAATAATAATGGGAAAAATCCTCTCACAGATAATCAGAAAAAAATTATTAAAAATGTTGAGTCTTCCCTCATGTGTACTCTGTGCTTTATTAATAACAAAGCACAGAGTGGACTTGAGGGTAGACTCAATATTTTGAATAAATTTCTTTCTGATTGTACTGTATATGTGTACAGTATTGTATTGTGTGTGTGTGTGTGTGTGTAGATGCACACACACATACAAATAAATAATAATGGGAAAATCCTCTCACAAATAATCAGAAAAAATTAAGTATTAAAAATGTTGAGTCTACCCTCAAGTCCATTCCGTGCTTTATATTAATAGAGCACTGAGTAGACTTGAGGGTAAACTCAACATTTGTAAAAAAAATTTTGCCGATTATTTGTAAGAAGATTTTCCAACTATTATTTATTTGTATATGTGTGTATGTGTACACACACACACACCCATGCTTCGCTGCCATACAGCAGGGTGGGGAGGACCACTGCTCGATATACATGTAACTTTGAAGATAATTTCAGCTCCCTACAGCTGAAGAAATGGGTACGGAGATTGCCAAAGGCTTGAGTTGCACTCTAATGGGAAACATTACAGAGGGTAATACTACTAAACTGGATGGATGGTGGAGGTGTGGCTGAACCAGGGGCAGGTTGAAAGAGAATCTGAGTTTTGCATACATTCACCTCGATGCTGAAGTGTGCATACACATTTGCGTAGGAGTTTAGGATCTCCTGTAGGTCGCGTTCAGTGTGAGCGACAAGGGTGAGGTCGTCTGCATACTGAAGTTTAGTAATGGAAGCTGCCAACACCTTTGTTCCTGCCTGGAGTCGTCTTATATTGAGAAGACCCTTCATATGGTACACGATGTCCACCCCGCAGGCTAAATCGGCACTGGCACGAGTAAGGAAGGCAGCCAAGAAAATGGAAGAGAGAGTTGGTGTTAGTACACACCCTTGTTTAACCCCTGTTTGGATGGGGAAGAACTCAGACTGGGTGCCATTGTGCAGGACAATGCCGTTCATGCCATCGTGGAGTTGCCTCACAATGGCGATGAATTTTGGTGGCCAGCCAAAACAGCTGAGGGTCCACGAGAGGGCTTCACTGTTGACTGAGTCAAAGGCCTTGGTTAGGTCAATGAAGGCCATGTACCGGTCACGACGCTGTTCTCTGCACTTTTCCTGTATCTGGCGGGCAGCAAAGATCATGTCAGTCGTGCCAAGTGATGGTATAAAGCCACATTGAGATTCTGGGAGGAAGTTTTCCGCCTCAGGAAGAAGTCTGTTTTGGAGGACTCGGGCAGCAAGATCCCGCAGTTGTTGCCACAGTCTGACCGGTCTCCCCTGTTCTTGTAAATATTGACAATGGAGGCATCTTTAAGACCTTGGGGGATTTCCTCCTTTTCCCATATATTCTCCAGGAGAGAGTGGAGATGGCTGGTAAGCAGAGGTCCTCCTGCTTTATACATCTCTGCTGGGATTCCATCAGGTCCTAAGGCTTTGTTATTTTTCATCTGTTTGATGGCAGTAGCTACCTCATCCAGGATGGAGGATAACTGAGGACGGTCAGTTCTGGACGCTGAGGGACCTGCTGGGTAGTCAGCACATCCACATCTGTGTTTTGGTTGAGCAGTGAATGGCAGTGCTCTTTCCAGTGCTGAAGGATGCCTTCAACATCTTTAATTAGGGAGTTACCGTCAGGTGTGCGAAGGGGGGCTGCACCATGAGTGATTGGCCCATAAAATGTTTTAGTGGAATTCAAAAGTTCACGCATCTTGTGCTGATCTGCAAATTTTTGTGTTTCACATGCTTCTTTTTTTATTTATTTTTTTATCATATTCACCATTTATCAGCTTACTAGCTGTTTGGGCAGTTTATCCAGTGTTAGTACAGGAGGAAACCGGGGACCAGGAAACCTGTGGTGTTTGGTAGGTTCACACTGGATAGCACCCTTCTCACATGTGTCTGGGCTGAAGCTTGAACCCTTGACATATTGGTGAGAGTTTAGCGCGTTACCGCTGTACCAGTCGTTCTTTAGATTGCGAAGTTAGTGCTGGGCCGGTGCTTTCTTTTTGTGGAAGGTATCATCTTTGGTCCGAGACTGAGGGTTGTTCTGCCAGTCAGTTAAAGCAGCACGTTTATCATCGACGAGTACATTGATTGCCGGGCCATTTTCATCAAATCAGTCCAGGTGTATTCTTTCGATCTGGTCGAGTGTCTCTTTGCAGGTTTTTGTCATGACAGTGTCGAGAATATCCCATTCGGCACTTGGGTTTGGGTTGTTTGTTTTCGGGTTGTTCATCAGCCCAGGTTCGAGCTGCTCTCTGAAAGCACGTGCTACCACTGGATCCTCCAGATGCTTAGTGTTAAAACCTCTTCTGGAGGATTGTTGCCTTCACCGTTTTGGGGTGATGTGAAGTGAGAGCTTGGCTCTGACGAGCCGATCATCAGTGTCGCAGTGGCTTGAGTCATGTATGGCTCGGGTGATGAGGACATCACGGTGATCTCTTTCTCTGACAATGATGTAGTGAATGAGATGCCAGTGTTTACACACACACTGAGTCAAGCAAGCAAGCATGCATGCATGCATGCATGCACACACACACACAGAGTCAGGCACCACATGTAGTATACACACACACACTGAGTCAGGCACCACGTGTTGTACACACACACTGAGTCAAGCACCACATGTTATACACACACTGAGTCAAGCACCACATGTTATACACACACTGAGTCACGTACCACATGTTATACACACACTGAGTCAAGCACCACATGTTATACACACACTGAGTCAAGCACCACATGTTATACACACACTGAGTCAAGCACCACATGTTATACACACACTGAGTCAAGCACCACATGTTATACACACACTGAGTCAAGCACCACATGTTATACACACACTGAGTCAAGCACCACATGTTATACACACACTGAGTCAAGCACCACATGTTATACACACACTGAGTCAAGCACCACATGTTATACACACACTGAGTCAAGTACCACATGTTATACACACACTGAGTCAAGCACCACATGTTATACACACACATATTAGTTGGTGTGCAATAAATGTTCAAAATGGCCACCTTCAGCTTGGATATACATTTTAGCTCATGGTAACATTGAATGATTACCCCTACCAACAACACCAGGGTCGTTTGTATGCATTTTGCATCATCTGTAATTCAATGAAACAGTTCATCTCCTACAGTACTGTAGATTAATTTTTAAACGTACACCATTTTGAACATTTATCATCGAGTAAAATATACATATGTAGCATTTATGCAATTAACTATTTTAATTACAATATAGTATGTGCAAATTACTCTTTAGCTTGAAATTACCATACTGTGGTTATGTAACCGTTGAGAATCACACCCAAATTCATAAAGCATTCTTAATTGGAAATAACCTCATAAATAAACTCCTGAGACACTGTATTAACATAAAGTCATGAACTATCACCCCAAAGGTGCCTCTCATAGTGTTGTATAGTGACAATCTCTATGTAGTACACTGACAAACCTCTCACAGTGTAGTATAGTGACAACCTTTCAGTGAAGTATAGTGACCTCTCAGTGTAGTAGTGTCAACCTCTCAGTATACAATAGTGTAATGATCTCCCATAGTATATAATGACACTCAGTGTAGTATAGTGTCAACCTCTCAGCGTAGTATATAGTGACCTCTCAGTATACTATAGTGTAATGACCTCCCATAGTATATAATGACACTCGGTGTAGTATAGTGACAACCTCTCAGTCTAGTAGTGACAATCTCTCAAGTGCAGTAAAATGAAAACCTCTCAGTGTATAGGAACAACCTCTCAGTGTATAGCAACAATCTCTCAGTGTATAGGAACAACCTCTCAGTGTAGTATTGTGACAACCTCTCAGTGTATAGGAACAATCTCTCAGTGTATAGGAACAACCTCTCAGTGTAGTATTGTGACAACCTCTCAGTGTATAGGAACAACCTCTCAGTGTATAGGAACAACCTCTCAGTGTATAGGAACAACCTCTCTGTGTAGTATTGTGACAACCTCTCAGTGTATAGCAACAATCTCTCAGTGTATAGGAACAACCTCTCTTTGTAGTATTGTGACAACCTCTCAGTGTATTGTGACAACCTCTCAGTGTATAGCCAACAACCTCTCAGTGTATAGGAACAACCTCTCTTTGTAGTATTGTGACAACCTCTCAGTGTATAGCAACAATCTCTCAGTGTATAGTAACAGCCTCTCTGTGTAGTATTGTGACAACCTCTCAGTGTATAGCAACAATCTCTCAGTGAATAGGAACAACCTCTCAGTGTATAGGAACAACCTCTCTGTGTAGTATTGTGACAACCTCTCAGTGAATAGGAACAATCTCTCAGTGTATAGGAACAGCCTCTCTTTGTAGTATTGTGACAACCTCTCAGTGTATAGCAACAATCTCTCAGTGTAGAGTAACAACCTCTCAGTGTATAGGAACAGCCTCTCTTTGTAGTATTGTGACAACCTCTCAGTGTATAGGAACAATCTCTCAGTGTATAGGAACAGCCTCTCTTTGTAGTATTGTGACAACCTCTCAGTGTATAGCAACAATCTCTCAGTGTATAGTAACAACCTCTCTGTGTAGTATTGTGACAACCTCTCAGTGTATAGCAACAATCTCTCAGTGAATAGGAACAACCTCTCTTTGTAGTATTTTGACAACCTCTCTGCGTAGTATTGTGACAACCTCTCAGTGTATAGCAACAATCTCTCAGTGTATAGGAACAACCTCTCTTTGTAGTATTTTGACAACCTCTCAGTGTATTGTGACAACCTCTCAGTGTATAGCAACAACCTCTCAGTGTATAGGAACAACCTCTCTTTGTAGTATTGTGACAACCTCTCAGTGTATAGCAACAATCTCTCAGTGTATAGTAACAGCCTCTCTGTGTAGTATTGTGACAACCTCTCAGTGTATAGCAACAACCTCTCAGTGTATAGGAACAACCTCTCTTTGTAGTATTGTGACAACCTCTCAGTGTATTGTGACAACCTCTCAGTGTATAGCAACAACCTCTCAGTGTATAGGAACAACCTCTCTTTGTAGTATTGTGACAACCTCTCAGTGTATAGCAACAACCTCTCAGTGTATAGTAACAGCCTCTCTGTGTAGTATTGTGACAACCTCTCAGTGTATAGGAACAACCTCTCTTTGTAGTATTGTGACAACCTCTCAGTGTGTAGTAACAACCTCTCTGTGTATAGTAACAACCTCTCTGTGTAGTATTGTGACAACCTCTCAGTGTATAGGAACAACCTCTCTTTGTAGTATTGTGACAACCTCTCAGTGTATAGCAACAATCTCTCAGTGTATAGTAACAACCTCTCTGTGTAGTATAATGACAACCTCTCAGTATAGTATAGTGACAAACTCTCATAGTATATAGTGACACTCGGTGTAGTATAGTGACAACCTCTCTTTGTAGTACAGTGACAACCTCTCAGTGTATAGTAACAACCTCTATTTGTAGTATAGTGACCTCTCAGTGTATAGCAACAATCTCTCAGTGTATAGTAACAACCTCTCTTTGTAGTATAGTGACAACCTCTCAGTGTATAGTAACAACCTCTCTTTGTAGTATAGTGACAACCTCTCAGTGTATAGTAACAACCTCTCTTTGTAGTATAGTGACCTCTCAGTGTATAGCGACAATCTCTCAGTGTATAGGAACAACCTCTCTGTGTAGTATAGTGACAACCTCTCAGTGTATAGTGATAACATCTCAATGTAGCATGACATCCTCTCCGTGTAATATTATGGACAATCTCTCAGTGTAGTATAGTGACATCTCATAGTATAGTAAACTCAGTGTAAAATGGTGACCTCTCAGTATAGTATAATGACAACATCTCAACACTATTTGTTAAACATCCTTTTATGGTAAAATCATCTCAAGTTTAGTGATTTGTAGTCTCATCAATATTTGCTGCCTCACGATGATTTGTTGTCTATGACTTGTTGTCCCACCACGACCAGCATTGCACAACTGGTTACTGTATTTATGTATCATCAGGTGTTGTAATGGCAACTGGTGAGGAATAAAACGTGTTTATTAAGTATTTGGGAACACGTTAAGGCCTCCACACTCACCCTCTTTGCCAATCTTCCCCATACCCAGGATGCCAACTGTCATCTCGCAAAGGCTTCGATAGTTGATGATGATGTCTTTCTGTACCCATTCACTTTTACGCTGTTAAAATAATGATAAATACACTTGAGAAAATTCCCAATAAAATTATCATGCATTTTTTCCAGTTATCTCAATATATGATTCCACCAACTGTACTCACTAACAACATGGCTGGATTTATACCACATCTGAAATATATCATACAGGTCTTCCTAGTACTGCAAAGCTCTGTAGTGCGACCTACCAACCGTTAACTTCCTTGTAGTGCCACCTACCAGTAGGTAACTTCCTTGTAGTGCCACCTACCAGTAGGTAACTTCCTTGTAGTGCCACCTACCAGTAGGTAACTTCCTTGTAGTGCCACCTACCAGTAGGTAACTTCCTTGTAGTGCCACCTACCAATAGTTAACTTCCTCACAGTGCCACCCACCAATAGTCAACTTCCTCACAGTGCGACCTACCAATAGTTAACTTCCTCACAGTACGACCTACCAGTAGTTAACTTCCTCACAGTCCACCCACCAATAATGAACTTCCTCACAGTCCACCCACCAATAGTTAACTTCCTCACAGTACGACCTACACATAGTTAACTTCCTCACAGTACGACCTAGACATAGTTAACATCCTCACAGTATGACCTACCAATAGTTAACTTCCTCTCAGTCCACCCACCAATAGTTAACTTCCTCACAGTACGACCTACAAATAGTTAACTTCCTCACAGTATGACCTACCAATAGTTAACTTCCTCACAGTCCACCCACCAATAGTTAACTTCCTCACAGTACGACCTACAAATAGTTAACTTCCTCACAGTACGATCTACCAATAGTTAACTTCCTCACAGTCCACCCACCAATAGTTAACTTCCACACAGTACAACCTACAAATAGTTAACTTCCTCACAGTACGACCTACTGTAATGACCACGGTCTTACACGTCAGTTAGCGCCAAAAATCAAATGATTCATATTACGCTTAATAGCCCACAAAACATGTAACTCGGCTTTCGTTTGAGTCCTCCATCTGAGGAGTCCGTTTTCTCATCACTTCAAGACACCTCAGTCCTCCGTTATCCCATTTTCTCTGACTTACTGAAACCAACCTCTCTATAAAATGAATTTGGGTGTGAGAGAGAACACCCTTGTTTTGAGTCAACTTAGATATGTCTGTTTACAGTTGGAACATTCAAGATCCATTGTGAGTGGGGTAGAATGCTTCAACTGTCCTTATCGTTAGTAGAACGTGTCAAGTAAGTGAGTGTCGAGTTTGCCAGCTAGAGTGGCGTATTTTATGTCGTCCGTGGGGGTATCCATGAGTTTCTGATCGCGCCTGAAGTTATATCATTTTGTCGCCCCGACATCAGAGAATCTGATGTTTATAGTTTAATTAGTGTCAGTTGTCTATTTGAGAAAGTCATTAATCTCCTGAACTATTCTGTCAACTGGTATAATCTCCAAGATCTAGCGCCTCCCCGTGAATAGCCCCTTGTTCGCCTCAGACCTAAGCTTGCAGAATTAATGTTATCGACGTGTATATTCCACCTTTTCCTGGCAAGCTCAACCTCTGATTAGATTATATGAATAGACATAGGAAATTACCCTGATCAAGAACACCGGAGTTCATAACTAAGTATACAGTGATCCAAAATGATAGAGAAGTTATGTTGTTGGTAAGATCGACCCTTCTGGTATGAATATGGAGGCCCAAGCTGCCCGCGAGTGCACGTATATACCTCGACACGAGGGAGAATCACGCATTCGTGACTTCCTCAACGTCTCTCCAGGTATGTTAACGTGTGTTCCCGCCGCCTATTAATTCAGTTTAACTTAGTCAATTTTGGTGAATATCAGTGCTCATGTGTTAACATAGTGAATTCTGTGCCAATTAAGTCGAGTAACGTAGAGATTTAGATATTGTCTGAACCGTTGCCAGGCGTATGTTTTGTATAGTTGAAGTTAGACCTTTAGGCATTCGTGACTTCCTCAACGTCTCTCCAGTGTGTTGAGCTGAATACTCATCGGCTAACGTGGGGCGGTAACCGGGTTGGACGATGCCGTTAATTCGACAGGACTGAACTGGGAAGTCCGTTTCCTGCAAATCAGGCGCCCACTCCCTGAGCATGTGTCGGTCTACAACCGACCCCTAACAGCGATCTTCATTTGTTGTAGAGACCAGCGTTACCCTGGGGCACTCCTCACAGTCACATAGGCCTAAGTATTATGGTACCTTGTTTGGGGGATAACTAGCAGAAATATAGTATCCCAGGTTAAGTATTGAACCACTGAATGAGAGTTAAAAGTGCCATGTTGTTCCTTGTGAATTAACAGGAGGTATTGTATGTTGAGATAATTGTGGAGTTGTTCAGTGTGCTATGTATTCATTGGTAGTGACCATGAAATGATAATCTGAGAGTATAATGATATAACCAAGAAGTGAAGAGTTAATTTGCTACTTGGTAAGGTAAGACCTGAGGGTCCAGTGATATCTGGTGTATACCCAGTACTGACTATCATGTGGCAGAGTGACAATACCACAATTGTCGATTGAAGTAATAAGAATTTGGAGGTATTTAATGAGGTAATAAGTTCTTGAAGTGTTTGATGACTTAATAAATAAATTGCAGTTCTGTTTTGTCTGAGTGAATCTAAGATGCATCTTATCCAATCACTGTGTTAATAAATATTGAATTAGTAATCTACGAGTATCACCACTCTATCCTTTCCCACATTGGTTCTCAGAAAATAACTAACTCACGTGCCTAGAAGCTCGCTACCTAACAGTTAACTAAGAGGTGTTATATTCTAGAAAAATCCTGGGTGGTGGCAGGCTACCGTTGTAAGTATAATAAGTGTGGTAATAACAAAGACATGGTTTCCCAGGTTAATCCATGGTTTAGAATATAACTAGAACCAAATATATGGAAGAGATCATAATATATGACAGGAAATGAAAAGAAAGAACATTGACTTGGAAAACATAAGCAGAGAAGCATAAGAGTTATATATAGATAAGAATATATAAGAATATAAGGTATATAGAGATAAAGAATTGAAGAAGGATAAGTATATAAAACAGGATACTCATTGAAAAGAATAACTGGATGGTAAATTATTGAAAAGAGGAAACTCGGCTCGTTACACTACAAATAGTTAACTTCCTCACAGTAGGACCTAGAAATAGTTAACTTCCTCACAGTGCGACCCACCAATAGTTAACTTCCTCACAGTAGGACCTACACATAGTTAACATCCTCACAGTACGACCTACAAATAGTTAACTTCCTCACAGTGCGACCCACCAATAGTTAACTTCCTCACAGTACGACCTACACATAGTTAACTTCCTCACAGTGCCACCTACCACTTTAAAAGATAGAAGAAATCAGGAAGAATGAGCATTACCTGATACTGCAGAGAAGCCAGCCAGCTCCTCTCATGAAAGATGATCCAGCCCACTATGTACTCTGCCATGAGCTGACTAAAATGTTCACTAGTCATGCGTGTGACTGGATATGAAGGCTTTGGCTGCAAAAATAAGTACAGTACAGGTTAGGGTGTGACCGTTGCCCTCCAAAAATAAAAAAATAGTCCTACAATGCTGTTCAAAGTTTTAGTGTTGTGTATTTATCTAGGAAACACCCCTGTAAATTTTCTTGGGGATCGGTGCATGTTTGAGCTAGCACCGTCGGCTTTACAAAATAACAAGGAATATTATTATCTAATGAACAAATTTAGTGGAATTTCTTTTATTAGACTTATAAGATATACTAACACAAAGCAAATGATCGATCATATCAATCTTAATACCCCTAAAACAATATTATAGATTAGTACAAAATACAATAATCCCAATAATTGCATTTCTAGGTTCAAGACCCATTTCTCTCACCTGGCGTACAATGAAAAAAAGAAATACTACTACCCCGCAATGTCTGAAGTGTTTGAGGAGCGCCAGCAGATGGCCGACTTCTTTCGTGAATCTCTAGCCCAACCATTTACACGTGGCGACTACAAGGAGCTGGTAGAGCTTTGTCTGCTGCTTGTAACTAAAGGATCCGAGCCAGTGAACTTCACGATGGTCTACCCCGGCGCACCTCACAAAGCAAGGTGGATGGCTAAACTGCTCTAAACCCTCAAGATTGTTCTTTTGTCAGGCCAGATCAAAGAGCAGTTTCCCAAAGCCGTGGTTGTGACTAAAAGTCAAATCAGCAAGTTAGAACGGTTTGCTGTGTTCACAGTCGCTGTTTATGTCCCATGGTGGATTGTTTGCCCCGTTCCAGCAAGTGCGCCACTGAATGACTTGAATTTGGTCGAAACCTTGGCTGAATTTGCCCCATATGACGCCACAATAGTTGACAGAGCACATGTGGCACTCGGTAGACACACTTGGTACCTAACTGAGGAGTTGGCCCCACTGGCTTTGTTCTCGTCCCAAGTACAAGAAAAGACAAAAGAGGAGATGAGGAAGGCCCTTCTTTGCCATGAAGGCACTGAAGTTACTAAGAGAGTGGCGCTCAATCATGGGGGCTATGGAAAGCCATATCTTCCCCCTGTCCCAGAAAGTGGCACTGCCCTGGTGGACCTAATTGGGCCTGACTCAAGCCTGTTCTTCACCATTTTAGGCATGCCCTATCAGTTTCTCCAAAGTCCAGCCAGTGAATGGGCGGATCACGAAGACTACCTGAACATGAAACGGGTTGTGGACAAGTTCAGGTCGTCGATGAGGCTGCAGAGCGTGGTGTAGAACTTTGCCATGACTTTCTTAATGTTGCCAGGGATGAGGAGCGCTTTCAAGAAGTCCTTCAAGTAGTTGAAAATGACAGACTCCGCATTCCTAATCAGCGCAAACGATCATCTGTTTCCCAACAGAAATCATGGTTGCTTGCTCTCGAGAAATAATACCTTGTGAATATATGATAAAACCCCTTAATGTACCATGAGAGAATAAGTATAAATAACTTTTTTGTGTTAGTGATAACAGCTTTTAATTAAGACAGGCAAATGATTTGTGTTAATATCCCTTATGATGGTTGTGTAATCTCATATATAGGCGCGTATGCCATATAAGCAAATCACTATTTTTCAAATTGCTGGAGCTCACTCAAATATGCATGAATCTTCAAAAAATTGCACGTGGGTATTTTTTAATGTCAATATGCAACACCAAAATTTTGAACAGCATTGTAGGGCAAAGTTGGGGCAACTGTCACACCCTAGTACAGGTATAAATTGACTGGTCAGAGTGCTACAGTATTTTAGGTTCTCAAGTTTATGATTTGTATTAAATATAAAGATGGGAGTCAGTTAATAAGGTATCCAAAAAATTTTGTAGGACAGTTTCTGATCTGAGGACCTTTTTTTATGGACAACTTGCAGTAAAACTAAAAAAAAAAAAAAAAAAAAAAAGAATGGCTGGAATTCCCACAGCTTTGTTGTGAGTGTAGTGGAGAATTTGGATGTTCGAGTGGTGAGCATTTGGTTGTGAGTGTGGTAGACTGGTAGACACATTGGTTGTAAGTGTGTTACACAGTAGTAGACATATTGGTTGTGTGATAGACTGTGGTGGACATTTGCACACAATCAGTTTTGCACAGTATACAGGTATATATAACTATTTCATGCACACACCCACACAGTGGCAGATCCAGGGGGGGGGGGGTTACATACCCCCAAGCAATGCAAATACAAGTACTAGTAGTTTCATCATCTGATATCTACGCCGCCTATAATCACACTATATTACACTTTGTTAAACACAAACAGCTGAGGTTACTAAGAGAAGATAAAAGACAGAAATACAATACCCGATAATGTAGGGGAAACTAATAAGGTACGGGAATGTACCGTATAAACATTACAGCACTGCATTAAAAAGTTTGTGACACAAAAACATTATATATTTAACAAATTGTTATTAAGTTTGACACCTATAGCAGTTAAACTTGAAAAACAGCAAATTAAGCATATCATCATCACTTAGGTCAAACACAGTCTTATCATCTTACTAACCAACATTTATATATCTCTCCATACCTTATCCTTATAATGGTCCACCATATACTCTACACCGGCCCATGTTCCTTGTACCCACTGTAGTTGTGGTAATCTGTCTGTCACCTGATGTAGAAGAGCTGGGTAAATATCATGGAATTTCAAAAGAGAGCATACTGTACTATTTCTTTTATTATAATTTGTCATCTTCACACCACCACACTTAACACCTTTCGGTGCGTTTCCCATCCTTGCCATTTTATTCTGGTTACCGCCAGACGACCTTATTCAGCTTAGGGTAACCTCCCGCAGCCAAAGGGTTTATGATTACCGGTAAAAATCTGCTTACTTTTGCCACAAAATTCTATCATTACAATATTATGTAAAAAAAAAAAAAGTCAAAGATATGCATTTTCCATACTAGTACTCCAGAAAGGGCATTATCATACATGTGTATTGAAGGTTTGGTTGGAAAATGTGAACTTGCAATTATTAACACAGGTGAAGTAATTGGCTAAGGTTTAAAAGTCTCTCCTTCATGACCATACCTGAAGCAAGAGGTCAAAATCTGCCAGCAGTACTTGTGCCTCTTGTAAATCAACTTCTTCCTCAACATTCTTCAAAAACCTCCCATCTGCATTTCCTGTTCAAATCATTATCATTATTAAGGCACAGTACTGTCCAGTGAAGTATGGGACATCTGTACATCCACATTGCCACAAGACTGGCCTGGGGATTATTTGGTAATTATACAGGATTCTGATTACATCAACATAGATAGAGATAAACAAGTAAATTAATAAGTAGATACAGGAAATGAAGAGATATCTACTGTACTGTATTCAGTAAAATTGTCACTCAAGTGCATATATTAGTTTAGCATCTACAGTCACCAACAAAAGTCCTGTTGCCTCTCCTCCTGCATATGGCTACATTCTGATTAGCTACCACATAACACCATTGCCCACTATCTGATAAAAGTTGGGTGGGGGTGGTGTATGGCGACATGGTAGGGGAGGGAAATTAGAGGGGGGTCTATGTGCTTGGGGTTGGCGAGGAGGAAATTTATGCCAATCCAGGGTTCAGACAACACCTCAGTATGCCCATGATTGGCTGTCTTCCAAACTTTACCTTTTGTTATTGGTTGCATTAAAGCCGACATTGCAAACTGTCAGGCAGCCATTACCATTGTACCACTAGTGCTTGCCATGTCCATAACTTTGCTGATTTTGATAAATAATATCATCCTTATATAATATTGGGATTAAAAATATCATGGATACCGGTAGCAACAAATTGTCTGACAAGAGATAACTGACAGAGTACAATCCACCTTGTGCGATAAGATTAGATAGTGGCAGTAGTAGTCACAAGGTAGTGTCAAGTATGGAGATGGGAATTTGAAGTACTGTATCAGACACAAATACTTGTGCCAGGGAGAGGGTAGGAGGATGTTCACTGACTTGTGAGGGATGGTGTAATCACTAGTACTACAGTGCAGTATGTTTCAGCATACTGTACTGAATCCCATTAGGACCTGGGGATTTTCCCCCAGCTGAATAAAACTGTCTTGTGTTTGCTTGAACAGAATCAGTAAAATGGTATAAGGGTCTCAATAGTTTTTTTTTTTTTTTTTTTTTAGAGGGATTAACCCACCCGGGCACAGGTCACCGACTCACATGAGGGTCTGGTGGACGAAAATGCAATAATAATAATAATAATAATAATAATAATAATAATAATAATAATAATAATAATAATAATAATAATAATAATAAAAATAATAATACAGTGGGGTATGCTATAACGAACGGATCCTACTACGAATATTCCTATAACGAACGGTTTTACCTATAAAATTGAGAATGCTATAACGAACGAAACTCCTACAACGAACATTATTTAAAAAAAAATTTTTTTAATTTATTGTTTTTTTATTACAAATATTAATGATATTCTTTATTTCAGGGGTTTAGATGCATATTTATGCACTTTTTTACAATTTTTACAATTTTATATTATATTTTTCAGTGTTAAGTGGTTGTATTTGGGGGCCTGGAACGGATTAATCCTATAACGAACGAATGCTATAACGAACAAGGTTCTAGAACCAATTAGATTCGTTATAGCATACCCCACTGTAATAATAATAATAATAATAATAATATTAATTCTGATACGTAAAAAAAAATATAAAATAATAAAATAATAATGATAACAATAATAATAATAATAATAAAGAACCATAAAGAAATACAACGATGAAAAAAGACCAAGAGTGAGAAACAATATACTGTATGTATGTTGTGTTGTCAATGGTAAGAGAAACAATTGAGACCCTGCAATTGTGTGTAAATGAGGCAGAAAGTCATATCAGCAACCTGGGACTTGGTCACAATTTTCGTGATGCCATATGGCAGCAGGGTCTACCATCAGAAAATACATTATGCTTCCAATATCTTCCCAGGTGGTAGTATCTCCCTGTTTGATAGCTGCCTACTACAGTACGATAATATGATGATGAGGTAGCCCTCACAATTTTACCTCCAAGACAGGGATCCCCCTCCCCATCTGATGTCACCCCACCTAGCAACCACCATCACCATCCAACAGATAGCTGACAGAAGGCAATGAAGTTACATTTGGGAATCTGACATAGGTGGCACGAAGATATTTGAGAAAGTAGCAAGTCAAGACGCTGTTGCATCAATGCAAAAAGACCTGCATGGTCTCAAGACTGGCAAATGCTCTTTAACATTACAAAATGCAAGACCCTAAATGTAGCATACAGAAACCCTAATCACAACTTTTCTGAAACTAACACTTTCCTGTATACTGTTGAGAAGGAGAAAGATACTGTATTGGCAGTGTGATAGATCATTCACTGAAGGCAGCACAACAGGTGGGACCGGCAGTGAGAAAAGCAAACCGAAATACAGTATGTGAATTATAAAGCATACATTCAAATGCGAAGAAAGGAAAATGTTCCTTCAACTGTAAAAATCTCATTTATGTCCCAGTCTGGATTACTGTACTGTACAGGGGAATACAATCATGGAAACTCTACCTCCAGAAAGACCTAATATTCCTAGAAAAGGTAATTCCAGAACTATGCCATCTTGCTTTTCCAATTAGACTGAGGGCCTCAGGACTAACAACTCTGCAGACAAGGCACACATGGGCAGATCTCATTGAAACATTCCAAATCCTGAAAGGGACTTTAAATGTGAACCTGAGCCAATTTTTTGTGATGTCACACGCCACCAACACAAGGGAACATAACAAGCTCGCTAAGTTATCATGCAGAACGAAAATAAGGAAATACTTCTTCATACAGAGGATTATAGACCTATGGAATGGTCTACCAGTCCAAGGTGTGGAATCAAGATCAGTACTCGGCTTCAAAATAGCCCTTGACAAAATTATTAAGAATAATGGAGAGAACCTACACAGGCCACTGGCCTCCTTCCCTTGGCATGGCCACCTATATAGGGTGGCCGTTAGGTAATAAACACGGTAAAATACTGTACTATGATGTATAAAAACACTTGGTTACCTTATTTCGGAAAATGCGCCAACCATTGTACCAGGTATAAGTACAGGCAATTGTATATAGATGGTGAAAGTAGTTATACAGATACCCTGTAATGGTAAACACTAAGTCGATTAAGGAATGCATACCGTACTTCAAGAAAGCCGTTATAAGCTTATTTCCATTAGAGGTTGATGATCTGACTTTTTGCCTCATTTACTCACAATTGCAGGGTCTCAATTGTTTCTCTTACCATTGACAATAGAACATACAGGTATATACGTATATTGTTTCTCACTTTTGATCTTTTTTAATTTTTTTATGGTTTATTATTATTATTATTACACTGTACAGTATTATAATTATTAGTGTTATCATTAGTATTAATATTATTATCATTATTATTTTATTATAATATACAGTATTTAATTGTGTATTTTTTATTATACAGTATAGTCTGGGTTTACACGGATATTTTATACGCGTTTGGCCATTTACACGGCACCTGTCCAGACGCGCCAATTATTAGTTACGCGGTACATTCCTTAATTTACGCGGCAAGCGGCTGGTCGCTGACGTCACCGCTGACATCAGACTCGTGCCAATGATGTCGCGGACTGTGATTGGGCCACGTATCCTTACCACCCACGCACCCCCTCCGCCGCGCACTGTGATTGGTCTATTTAACCTTGCTTGCCCAGTCAACAAAACATTACCGAGTTCTTCACCCGCCACAGCCAGCCCAAGTCAGTGATAGTGAGGATATGGACTTAGAGGGGTTTGACAAGGAGGCCCCGCTAGCCTCTGTGGTGGATAGTGATACAGGTGATACAGATGAGGGCCAATAATCTGCCCTCTGCCTCGGAACCAACCCCCCATCCCCGTGTGCCCAGCCATCTCTTCTACTAACGTAAGTGTTAAAAAACCTAATATTATTGATATTTCTCTTAAATATTAATTGTGTGTGCATACCATCATAAAATTAAGATGTTATTTTTACTACAAAGTATGTATTGTGTCGGCGATAGCCCCCAAAAGGGTAGTCTGGCGGTCGGCCCAGTCTCTATTTCAATTAATCCTATATGTTCTGTTATTTTATTTACGCGTTTCGCATTATACGCGGACCTCCATGGGTTTAATCGACCGCGTAAACCCAGACTATACTGTAATTTTATTTACTATGAATTATTATTATTATTATTATTATTATTATTATTATTATAATTATTATTATTACTACTCCTATTATTATTACATTTTCGCCCCCAGGCCGCAATGTGGGTCAGTGACCTGTGCCCAGGTGGGCTAATCCCTGGAAAAAAAAAAAATTTTAGTGTCGTATGGTCAGTTTTTCATTGTTTTACCTCACAATTTCCCTCATCTTCATACTCTGTCCACTAAAGGTGATTTATAATTAAAATAAAAAGTTTTATCATTTTTAGGTAAATATTCATCTACTGGCCATCCTCAGGATTTGGTACAACAATAGTGTTTTTTTTTTTTAGCATTTTTGCAAAAAAAAATTTTTCCATTTTTAACAGAAACTGCTAATTTGCACAAAAATGGAGGTCAGATTTGAGTAAAACACACATACACACACAAAAACTATTCTCATACCAAAGGAACCAACCTACCTAACCTGCAAGGAGGAGGAAACAAGCGACTCTTTAAGTGAGGAATATAGCCTCAGGTAAACATCGCAGGAACCTACGGACAGCCAATGGACGAATATTAAACCAATTTCATTACTGACTCTCACCCAAAGAACATTTGTGTTAAAAAAAAAAAAAAAAATTTGCTATATTATTACCATACATTCTGTTTAATAAGGCATGGGATTCACCCCCAGTTAGAAAGTTAGGTAAGGTTAGGTAGGTTTGTTTGGTTGGTTGGTTAGATCAGGTTCTATTAGGTTCTGTGCATTGTCGTATAATTTTTATTAGTACTTACTATGGTAATACTGAAGCAGATGGCAGTAATTATTAACAACACACCTGTTGCCGATTTTTCTTGGAATATGAATTTTAAAAAGCAGCAATTTCACTGTGTTTTACGGTGAACAGTGTTGTAGTTTGAGCAAATGTGTTAAAAAGTTTTTATTCCTAAATTAAACCTAACCTAACCTTAGTTGATAAGAAACACAAGCAGCCAAGGCGTTGTTAGAAGACTGCACCAACCTAACCAAAGAAACCTACTTAACCTTACCTAACTTCCCAGCTGGAAGGGCTCTACCCCCAGCATATTAAACTTACTATGAAATACAGTATTGCAATTTTACGTTTTTTGTGGACGTGAGAGCAGTCGCTCGTACACTGGCTTTGATCAGAGTGCGGCAGAGAGAGCAGAGGAGTGTTTACATCTGGTGATGCAGATCACCGCCGCATTACCACCAAGAAAACAAAGCAGTGCATCTCTTAAGAGTCTATTTACCTACCAAACGAATCACTTACCCAAGAAAAGAATACAATATCAGAATTCACTGCTGAAAATATATTAAGATAATGAGGTAAAATTTTTGTTTCAATTATCCCTAAACATGTATTTAGATATCCAAACTATGTTCAAAAAACACAAAAAACCATCAGAAAAACATAGTTTGAGGTTAATATATAGGACTAACCCATGGACGAGTTATTTGTATAACTGTTTATTTTCTTACTTTATTTTCATTAGTGAGTTCTGATATGGTAATCATTTCTTGTGCAAATTTTTGGTTTCGTAGATTGTTATCGCCGCTGGCTTATAAATGCTGGTGTCAGTTGTTGACGATTGCTGCCCCGAACAAACATTGGATCTCTCAGCGCCCCCCCCTCCCCCCCACGCAGCCTGTTGCCTCGTGAGATGTGACGGCTGGAGAGGGGAGGGTGTTTACGGATAGAGTTCCTGATTCTGCTGAATGTAAGGGTGACGTGGCTCTCATGACACAGATCGCCCTCACGAGTGATGCCCCCACGCGACCTGTGACCTCCCCAGATGCGGCGGGGGTGGGCGGTGTTTACCGCCGGCGTCAGTGCTGGCATCCCGGGAGTGTTATCACCGCTGGCGTCAGTACTGGCAAGTGAGTATTGGCGTGTGAGTGCTGGCGTTTGCTGCCCTACCCGAACAAAGATTAGGGGGTGGGCAGTGACCAGCCCTCTAGTGATACTGCAAGGAGCAGCCTTCTGCTCGCACTGACAAACACCATAAAATCCTGTCCAAGAATTTTTGCTGAGACAATTTACACAGTACTGTTGTCTCTTGGAACACTATACTGATCTGCATTGACCCGCACTTGTAAGTACAGCATAAGTGAAGACATGCCCCTCGGTACTGAAATATTGTTGACTAATTACGTCTACTCGTTTCTGCCTAACTTGGAGTAATAAGACAATGCAGGAAAAAGCAAAGCTAAGATTAATAGAGTTATGAACTTTGTATCATGTCACTATGCTCAATAATCAATTATAATTAAGACAAATTTTTGTGAGACGAACTAATTATGTATCATATAGATCACCATGTAATACTAATGAACGCCTTGTTCTCTGCAGGTTTTGATCACATCAATAAATATTGAATGCGTCAACAGGCGAGTTTCAATCATTCCCTTTGACTTGCCCGTCACCTGAACGTCTTTATTCCCAAGGCGTTTATATAGATAAATAGGCACCTTGACACACACTTATTTGTCTTCCCATCGGTAATGAGGCTGCGCTCTACTGCAGCACTTTTCCCTGGGCTTGCGGCAGTTTCATTTTCAGCATGACGTGTGAAGGTTGTAGCCGGTCTCATATGGATGTAATTTGGAAATTTAGGGATAAAGACAATGTTCCTTTAAGTAGAAAATATTGTACACAGCAAAATACTGTGAAATAGAACTGGGTTTGTGTGCTAAGTCAGTTGTCGTTTGGGGTAATTATATAGGACTAACCCGCAGACGAAAATGATTGAAAACAATTATAAAAACGCCAGATTTTCATTGTTATATTATAGTGAACACTGTTGTAGTTTGTGTGTTGTAGTTTGTGGAAAGATGTTAAGAAACAGATATTTTTAAAATAAACACTACTTAACATTTGTGGTTATGAAGAACAGACCTAACCAACCAAACCAAACAAACCTGCCTAAATTTATCTAACTTCCCCGGTAAATTAAACAGAAAGAACTTACTATGATATGGTGAAATTTGAGGCATTTGGACGTGAGAAGATATGGCCGCATCGGCACTATGCATCCCGGCGGGTTAGTCCTATATATTAACTGTTGTTTGGAAACAATCATCCATCACTTCATCGATGCTGTGGCTCGCGTTTCCCGCATCTCAATAACAAATCATTCCGCTGCCCGGGCTCAGTAACCACCGATACATCTCACATCCATAAAATGCCTAAAATTTCAAAATATCAAAGTAAGTTCTTTCTGTTTCCTATACCGGGGTGGTCCGGGAGGCCGTGAGAATGTTAGGTAAGGTTAGGTAGGTTTATTAGGTTAGGTCTGTTCTTCATGCCCACAAATATTAAATAACGTTTATTTTAAAAATAAATTTTTGTTAGCACATTTGCGCAAACTAAAAGTGTCCACTATAAAATAACAGTGAAAGTCTGGCGGTTTTATTATTGTTTTCAATCAATTTCGGCTGCGGGTTAGTCCTCTATAATTAACAACCTACCTAACATTATCTAACTTCCCCGGTATATTAAACAGAAAGAAATTACTCTGATATGGTGAAATAAAAGCCCTGGCTGGTTAGTTCTATATATTAACCCGGGGCGGTAATTTATCCAGCCATTAAATAAAAAAATAAAAAAAACGTAGTGGAGGGGTAATATGATTCATTAATATCCTCTTACAAGTAGTATGTCATTCACTAATAAATATATATTAAAAGTCACTTACCGGGGAGCTTAACTTCCACTACTTCAACATGAGGTAGTTTTAGTCTCAACAGGTGTGAGAGGCGAGGAATGACGGATAAGACGTGTATGGTGGAGGTCCTGCCAGCTGCCGCCATCATCATGGTTGTCTTTAAAATTAACACTAATAAAATAAATCAATTATTAGGTGTGTGACTTTGGGGGGAAAAATATTGAAAAACTTAAATTGTCAACATATAAACGAATTTTAAAGTAATAAGGTATTTTCAAGGTACTGTGAGTCTACCAGCTGTTCTTGTCTTAATAACAAAATAAACATAAATAATTTTGAACACTTGCATGAAATGTAATTTTACAGTAATAAAAATAATTATCAGCAACTGTATGATTTTCAGACTAATCAATTTTAAATTATTTTAAAGGTAATGCGAGTCTACTTTATTCCTTTTATCCACTTCGCCACTGATCGGCTACTTTTATACGTATTATGTTGTCAATGAAATAAAACATGTAATTAAGGTCTTAAACATACACACCGATGTGAGGGACTTCTTATGGTAACAGACAGAGGGAGAGCACTGCTAGAACTGGCACTGAGATGGACGTGCAGCACGTTGCCAGATGCTCCTCCCCAAAACAGGACAACCTCTCCGTACACAAAAAAAAGGACAGTTAAGGGGGAAAAGGGACAACTACCAGCACAAGTTTGTGGAATTACTAAAAAAGAGAAATCATATTATTTTTGGTTGCATAAATTGGAGTAGATTTGTCAAGATCGCGTAACCTTTTTTCAAGGACAGTGCTCAGCGTTGGCACGCTGAGCTTTATTGGCTGATTCCCCCAACGTAGTTTTATCCTCAAATTAGGTAGTTGATATTAGGCAGCTACCAAACAGGGAGGTACTGTAGCGTACTGTATGTGGCCAGTTGTCAATTCTCTTTAGTTGTCTATTTTCTCTTTGTATGGGCACACAAACGTACGTACATGTAGATATTGTAGTGGATTTCTCCCCTACAAACGCTGTTTGTCGCTGAGTAGCCGACCCCACGAATTCCCCAGTGTATGCCTCGTGGTCTAGGTCAACCAGCGCCGCCCACGGAGCGGGGGTCAACTACTAAGCCACGCCAACCTCCGCTATTTAAGACCTGACCTCGTAGTATTCTCTCTCTTTCTACCTCCACCAACCAGCCAGCAACACCTCCTCCTCCTCCGCCTGCCTGGCGGTCCTCGCTCCCGCCGGCAGCATGGCGACCCACAAGCTGGTCCTCCTCTGAGCATCCTCACCAACCAGCTCTCTCTACATCACGCTTGTAACCATGCTGCCTTCCCAGCACCAAGCTACATTGTACATCCAATACAACATGTATACAGAGAGCACATTGTGAGTTTCCTTTCCCCATCCCATCCTGAGTGTGAACCAAACATCCATACCCCACAATATCTCACACTCAGGAATGAGGTAGAATAGAAACTCACAATGCGCTTCCTGTATATATATTGTACAGTGCAGTGCTTAGGAGTGACTAGGTGAGGAGTAGCTTGCTGAGAGGTCCTGTAGGGCGAGGAGGTTTCTGAGGAAGCTGGGTGGTGAGGAGCTGTTGAGAGATGTTGCTGGTGCGGTAGCCGAGTGTAGAATGAGTTCCCCGGTTGTTGTTGTTGAGATTGTCAGGCCGTAGTCCGACACGGGCCTTTGGTTCCGGCTGCAGCTCCTAGAGCAGCCAGACCGGATTGGGATTGGAGGTTGTCCTACCTGCAGATATGGAAGGATACTGCAGGTTGCAAGTGTGAGCGGACCCCGATCAGTAGACGCTTACCACCAAACCCCACTCTTGGACGTGGTCAGTTTCGGAGTGGTGGGCCCCCGAACTGGGGTCCGCACTTGCTGGGAGAGGATACTTTCTAAGCTATCTGGGTGGTGGGTATCGTGTGATGACCCGGAGAAGGTGGTGAATGTGGTCTGTTTGGGCCTTTCGGGTTAGAGTGGCCGCTGGTGTTGTGTGTGCTTCTTGGAAGTTTTGAGTTCTGTTTCGGAGGCTTTGTGTGACTTCGCAGTCGAGGAGATAGTGTTCAAGTGGGTTGGCTGCTGGCTCTTGACAGTAGGTGCATTCCATGACGTCATGGAAGGCTGACTTGGGTTTGTCTTGGTGTTTTCTTGTCCGCGAAAGGTGGTTCCCCTTTTGTAGCCGCCAGGTACCATTTGGCTGATTGGGAACCAGCGTTGAATGCGTGAAGGAAGCTCTTTTGGATGTGGAGCTTGCTAGTCTTTCTGAGGTGATTCTTGATCTGTTGCACACTTGCTGGAACTTGAATGTGTACGCTACTAGAACGGGTGGCTGCCTTGGCTGCTTCATCTGCCACGTCGTTTCCCCCGATCCCTACATGACTGGGAATCCAGTGTAAGACGACTGGGAGGTTTTGTCTTTGGAATTCCTGTAGCTGTGCGAGGATCGAGGTCATGATGTGGATGTTGTCTCTTGGTTGACTGTATTGCAGCGCCTGCATGGCCGATTTCGAGTCCATGTGAATTATGATGGACTTGTTGTGTTGTGTTGCAGCGTGTTGTAGGGCCTTTGAGATTGCTACCAGCTCTGTTTGTAGGATGGAACAGTCATTAAAGTCTCCATCAGAGGGTCTGACCTTGGGTGTAGAAGGCCTCTCCGGATGTATGATGTTTTGGATCCACCGAGCCGTCTGTGAAGTATGATGCTGCATCAGCCGGTGTCTCGGTGGCTATGGCTTCCAGAGTTATTTTTTTGAGGTCCTCCTTCTGGAGGTTGGCTTTGCTATCACCTAGGTCGGTAATTTTGAATGTGGCGGGTGGAGGGCTCCATGGTGGAGGAACTACGTAACCATTGTCTCGTGTGTCTTGGTTGTTCTTGACGAGTGTTTCTGCTTGCAGATGTCGGATGACCTCGCTTGCCTCGTGCGACCAGGTGGCCCCTCGCTCTCTGTGGTCGAGGTGGAGGGAGGCACTGATTCGCGTTTTGGCAGCTGTGGGCTTATCTGATCTACAGATTTTGGCGAGGAGACCGGCTGTCACTTGCTTGACTCGTACTGCTAGGGGTGGTAGTTCAGTTTTCATTTGCAAATTGCAAATTCTGGTCCACAAGGGTGCTCCGAGCATGGTCCTGAGAGCATTATTTTGGATGACTTCTAGCTTAGCTATCTGGTCTTCTCTCAGTCCAATGAGTGCTGGAGCACTGTAATTTACCAGCGATCTGATGGCGGCCGTGTAGTAGGCTTTGAGCACATGAAAGTTTGCTCCTGCGGTTGTGCTGGTGACCGACCGCATTATATTGTGCCTACTCTTCGTCCTGTGCCTGAGATACTCGAGTTGTGGCTTGAAAGTGAATTTCTGGTCAAACCAGATTCCAAGACACTGGTGGGTGTGAGTCCAGACTACCGGCGTATTTTGTATGGAGAGCAAATTGTCTGGTGTGTCTGTGCAGATAGCCATCGCTTTCGACTCGGCTGGATTTATCTTGAGTCCAAGTCTGTTGCACCCCTCTTCTATAAGTTGGAGTGCGTGTTGCGTGTTGGCTAGCCTGTTTGATCCTCTTACTATAAGCTGTAAGTCGTCTGCATAGCATAGGAGCTTGGCTGTTTGTCTCAAAGAAAGTTTGACAAGATTTTCCATCAGGACATTGAACAGCATTGGACTGAGGATGCCTCCTTGTGGGGTTCCGTTTTCATAGACCCTGTAGCTTGAGGTTGCTCCCTGAAAGCGTACTCTTGCTTCTCTCTGTGTGAGGTAGTTCTGGATCCACCCCAGCAACCTTCCTTTGACGTCTTTTTCAATGAGCGTCGTTATAATGGCCAGTGGATTTGCTAGTTCGAAGGCCTTCTCCAGGTCGAGGAAGACCACCAGAGCTGGTTTGTAGTCCACTGTGCTGAGTATCTCGGCGATGTTATTGCCTGTGCTGGTGTTCTCGGTGTAAGCAAAAATGTGAGGGTGTGGGCTGCCTACTTTCCACTTGAGTCGGTTGAGAGCCATTTTTTCTCCCGTCTTCGCTATGCAGCTGAGAAGGGAGATGGGTCTCGGTTTGTCTGGTTCTCTGGGCTTCGGAATGGGCTGTATATCTGCCTTCTTCCATTCCGGTGGAAGTCTTTGTGCTGTCCACGAAGCATTGATGACTTGTAGCAAAGCCTCGTGTCCGGCTTTTCCGGCATGGGAAAGCATGGAGTAGGTTATCCTGTCGGCCCCTGGTGCTGTGTCCTTGCTTCGTTTTAGCGACTTCTGGAGTTCTTGCTGGTTGAAAGGTCTGTCGGTGTCATCTTCACTGTTGCAGGCATCTTCGATCATCTGGAGTCTGACCTGTCGCAGACGCCGTTGTGTCTCCTCTGCCTGTCTCGGGAGGTTTTTCGTTGCTGCTCGGTCGGAGAACAGTTTTGCAAGTCTCTCGGCTTCCTCTTCTGGGTTGGAATGGGTTGGTGGTGGTGGTGTTGCCTTCCCAGATGCCCTTCGGATCTGGGCCCACATCTTGCCAAGGGAGGTGTGCTCGTTCGGTTCGGAGCACCACTTGAGCCAGCTTACGTTTTTTATTTCTTCCTTCTCTTCCCTGGTATCCTTAACTATGACTTGCAGGAGATGTCTGTTTGTTTCCGTGGGATGTCTCCTGTAGTTTCTTCGTGCCATGTTCACCCTGGGACAGTAGTACCAGTAATCATTGTACAGTCTTGATGTGGGTTTTGTTTTAGGGATAGCCTCTTGTGCCGCTTGTTGAAACGCCTCGACCAACTGTTGGTGGAGGGTTGTCTCGTCCAAGGGGGGTGCTGCGCCGGCCGGCTGTGATTTTTCGCGCCACTTAGCCAGGTGTTTCTTAAAGAGTCCCCAGTCTACCTTTTGGGTATTGTATCTCCATCTCGGCAGGGATGGAGTGGGGAGTTTGTTCACCTTCAGTGTTGTTAGGGTGGCGAAGTGGTCGCTGGTCAGCGTGGGGTGTAACTGCCAGGAGGCCGAAGGCTGTAGTGCACTGGAGACGAAGGTTAGATCTAGCCTTCCTCCCCTAATGTGGGTGGGCTCTCCGGTGTTCAGGAGGCAGATCTCGGGTGTGTCTTGAAAGGTGGTGTATACTGTAGGTGTAGGCCGTCTTCATTTGTGGGGCTTACCGAGCTTAAGAAGGGATGATGTGCGTTGAAATCCCCTCCTATGAGGGTGGCGTGGTCAGCGGCTGAAGTGAATAATTGAGTCACCTCCAGTGAGCCCCTTGGGTTCTTGTAGATGTTGTGAACAGTTAATTCCCGTTCTTGGAGGGTTACTTTGACGGCCTGTGTCTCGATGTTTTCCCCACATGGAAATTGCTGCATGACCTCGGAGGAGGGTATGCTTGACTTGAACAAGATCATACATCCTCTTGTTGACGCGTGCTTGAAATGCCTCCTGTATGTCTTGTAACCACTGAATTTGAAACAGTGGTGTTCTTGTAGAAGTGTTTCTTGTAGCAGTATAATGTCAAGCTTGTCTTTGGCTGCTGCTTCTTGCAGGAGGTGTTTCTTGTTTTTTATGCCCTGAGCATTCCATGTAAGGATGTTCAGGGTGCTGATGTTTTCCACCACTGTTTCATCGGGGACTTCTGGTGGTCCTCGATGGAAATGTTCAGGTCCGATTCCGACTGGTTCAGGTTCATATCTTCCTGTTCTGTGGTTTTTGCCTTCTGGGCTGTGGTTCGGTTCAGGGGAGTTGAAACATCCAATTTCTTTCTGGGAGCCATTTCCTTTATAGATGACTTCTCTGGTATGATCATGATTTATTTTTTGAGATCTAAGAGTGATACTCTGGCAGCTACAGAAAAATTCTTGGCGGATTCTGCTCCATATGGATCTGTCAAACGACTAAGGTCTGACAATGGTGGTGAATTCACTTCCACTGAATTTAAAAGTATAATGATTAAAAATCACATAAAGCATGAATTTTCTGCTCCATATTCACCACATGAAAATGGTACAGCAGAGCGAGCTTGGAGATCTATTTTTGATATGGCCAGATGCTTATTGTTGGAAGCAAAGGTACCTAAGACTCTATGGACGTATGCTGCGAAAGCTTCAGCATACATTCGTAACAGATGCTACAACCCGAGGATTGGGAAAACTCCCTATGAAATGTTCACTGGAAAAAGGCCAAATCTGAGTCACATGCATGTATTTGGAAGTCCATGCCATGCTTATGTCCAGAACAAGAAGAAGTTGGACCCTCGCAGTGAACAAGGAGTGTTCATAGGATATGATGGACTGAGTAAAGCCTATCTAGTATATTTTCCAGAGATAAATGATGTTAAGAGAGTTAGATGTGTAAAATTCAGTAACAATTTTAATCAGGAAAATGTGGTGTTAGATGTTGAACATGAATATAAAAGGTATACAGCACCTAACCCAGAGCCAGAAACTGAAGTTAATACAAATGAGACAGCTGCAGAATACACAGAAAAACAGATACCCTTCGAGGCAACGACAAAAACCCAAACATATGGAAGATTATGTTATGGAACGTGACTTTTCCAATATTTCCAGGTGTCCTGTTGATTTTTGCTACAGAGTTGCAGATATTCCAAGAAACTACCAAGAGGCAGTCTCATCTCCAGAGTCCATGCAGTGGCATAAAGCTATGGATGAAGAAATGGAGGCTCTAAGAGACAATATCACATATGAACTCATGCCACCAGTTGAAGGTAGATCAGTAATTGGTGGAAAATGGGTCTATGCAGTGAAACTTGGCCCTGATAGTGAAGAAAAATTCAAAGGTAGGTATGTAGCTAAAGGCTATTCACAAGTTCAAGATGTGGACTATCAAGAAACCTTCTCACCAACAGCTCATGTTACATCAATAAAGATGCTACTGCAACAAGCAATACAAGACAACCTTATAATTCACCAAATGGATGTTAAAACTGCTTATCTGAATGCTGACATAGATTGTGAAATTTATTTAGAACAGCCAGAAGGTTATGTTAAAAGTAATATAGAAGGTGTAAATTTTGTTTGTAAATTAAAGAAATTTTTATATGGTTTGAAACAAAGTGGCCGAAATTGGAACAACATGCTACATAATTTTCTTTTGAGTGAAGGTTTTCATCAATCTCTTGTAGATTATTGTGTGTATACTAGAATTGTAAACAAGGTGAAGGTTATTATTATTATCTGGGTAGACGATATAATTATTGCAGCCAGCAATGGTGACATGCTTAGTGATGTAAAACTTTCCCTGTGTAATAAATTTAAAATGAAAGATTTAGGAAAATTGTCTTGGTTCTTAGGTATGGAGTTCAAATTTGAAGATGACTGTACAGTGGGGTATGCTATAACGAACGGATCCTACTACGAATATTCCTATAACGAACGGTTTTACCTATAAAATTGAGAATGCTATAACGAACGAAACTCCTACAACGAACATTATTTAATTTTTTTTTTTCTAATTTATTGTTTTTTTATTACAAGTATTAATGATATTGGTTATTTCAGGGGTTTAGATGCATATTTATGCACTTTTTTACAATTTTATATTATATTTTTCAGTGTTAAGTGGTTGTATTTTGGGGGCCTGGAACAGATTAATCCTATAACGAACAAGGTTCTAGAACCAATTAGATTCGTTATAGCATACCCCACTGTATTAAGATAAATCAAACAATATATTTAGAGAAAATACTTAATAGATTTAAAATGTCTGACTGCAACTCTAAGTCAATACCATGTGATTTAAGTGTAAGTAAAATCATTAGTAGTGACTCTAAAGAACTGTGTGATGCTAGATTGTACAGACAAATTGTCGGCAGTTTGATCTATGTAATGACTGGTACAAGACCGGATCTATCTTATATTGTTTCAAAATTGTCGCAACATATGGCAAAGCCTACAAAAGCACTTTTTGAATTAGCTAAACATGTTTTGAAATATGTTAAAGGTACAATTCATTATAACTTAATAGTTCACGAAATCAAACAGTCCATTAAAATTGATTGGTTACTGTGATTCAGATTGGGGTGCATCAGAAGACAGGCGTAGTATTACAGGTTACAGTTATCAATTAAATGAAGATGGTCCATTGATTTCTTGGAAATCTAAGAAACAGAATGTTGTAGCATTGTCCTCATGTGAAGCTGCATATATGGCTTTAACAGCAACTATGCAAGAGGCTAATTTCTTAAGACAGTTGCTAACTGATATGCAAAATTCTAATAGAGAACCTGTAACATTGAATGCTGATAATCAGGGAGCTATTGCATTGGCTAAAAACCCTGTACATCATCAAAGGTCGAAACACATCGATATTAAGTACTATTTTATTAGATCAGAAGTAGACGAGTGTGAGCTCTTTCAAGAGAAGACTTGACCAACACTGGAGCGGGTTCAGGTACATTCAGGAGCCGGTGCATGCCCAGTATTTGCCAACAGTGCGTGACAGAGACGTGACCGATCGCCCAGGCGGCTAGCGAGCCGATCTTTTGGTGAAGAATATAAATGAAAAGAGATGTGACCGATCGCCCAAGCAGCTAACAAGCCGATCAGTGGCGAAGAGGATAAAAGTAAAAAAAAGTAGATGGTATTATAAATCTGCAGTATGTTCCTTCAGAAAATAACATTGCTGATATGTTCACTAAACCAGTATTTAAAGAGAAACTAAAGAAGTTTGGTATTATAAGAGGTGTACCCTGGTTTAAGAGGGGGTGTTAGATATAAACTAGGTTACCCCATATTTATGTGAATATGTTGTATTATGTTTAATTTAGTTGTGGAATAAAGCGCCACTTTGAATGCATGTTATGTTTGTTTTGTTTTTTGTTTTTTACGGATGGTCCCGAAAATATACTGGAAAGAGCAACATCGTTTGTGTCATTGTCTGAGCCTCTCATCATATTTCGTTGATATCCACCAAAAATGAACACTGTAACTTCAACAGCTGCACCCGAAATGATTAATGGCACGAAATCATCATCCGTACCTGTCATAAGTGGGGTACCACAGGGCAGTGTATTGGACCCGCTGTTGTTTGTTTGTTTCATAAATGACATGCCTGACATTGTACACTCCTCCATACAAATGTTTGCCAATGACGCTAAGTTATTTTGGGAAATTAAGAACCAAGCTGACTGTGAAGAGCTGCAGAAGGACCTCTGTGGGCTCCAGGAATGGTCGAAGGAATGGCTGCTGAGATTCAATGTCACGAAGTGTAAGAGGATGCACCTGAGGCGTACCAACGATAAGGAGGTGTATCATATGTCCCAACGGGATGAGGAAACTGCACTAGTTGAGACTGAATGTGAGAAGGACCTAGGTGTGTATGTTGACAATGAGCTGAAGTTCTCGGGCCATTGCGAGAAGAGGGTAAACCAGGCCAATAAATTATTGGGTCTTATAAGAAGGTCGTTCAGATATCTAGACGGTCCGTTCCTCATAACGATCTTCAGGAGTGAAGTGCTTCCCCATCTGGAGTACTGTCATCCCGTCTGGTCCCCGAGATATGCTAGGGACTGTCAATTGGTTGAAAATGTTCAAAGGAGGGCCACCAGACTGGTGCCTGCACTTCGGCACCTCAGCTACCCTGAGAGATTGGAGCGCCTGAACTTGCCTAGCTTATATTACAGACGGGCAAGGGGTGACCTAGTTGAGGTGAATAAGCATCTCAGGGGGCACTACTCAGTCGAGTGTCCTTACCTGGAGCTGGCGAACGCTCGCCCCACAAGGGGTCACAACTCAAGATTGAAGAAGCCGCAATTCCAGAAAACTGTGAGGGCAAACTTTTACGGAGTGAGGGTTGTAAACTCTTGGAACAATCTACCAGAGAAGGTTGTGACGGCACCGAGTGCGAGCTCTTTCAAGACAAGACTTGACCAACACTGGAGCGGGTTCAGGTACATTCAGGAGCCGGTGCATGCCCAGTATTTGCTAACAGTGTATGACAGAGACGTGACCGATCGCCCGGGCGGCTAGCGAGCTGATCTTTTGGTGAAGAGGATAAATGAAAAGGAAAAGTAATCTGACGTGACCGATCGCCCAAGCGGCTAACGAGCCGATCAGTGGCGAAGAGGATAAAGGTAAAGTAAAAGTAATGAGTTCCCCGCTTCGCCATATTTGTGTTACATTCAGCGGTAAGCTTTGGGTCCATCCAATATGGCGCTGCCCAAATTTTGTTGGCCGCAACTTTGCGCACTCGAGAACAATGGCTTGCTCGATCCAGTCTTTTTTTCGAGATCAGTGGTAACTATCCTATGGTGAAATAAATACAATATCTTTATTTTTAGGTAATTTCAAGCTTTACAACCATCCAATAAACACATTCCTTGAGTGATATAAAGAGCTACATGCCTAAAGTGATGCCTTTCAGGAGAATTACATGTCTTAACTGAACTAAGTGTAATATAGATGAATTTGTGGGGTTCAAGATGTTTGGTTCACACTCAGGATGGAATGGAGAAAGGAAACTCACAATGTGCTCTCTATATACATGTTGTATTGGATGTACAATGCAGCTTGGTGCTGGGAAGGCAGCATGGTTACAAGCGTGATGTAGAGAGAGCTGGTTGGTGAGGATGCTCACAGGAGGACAGCTTGTGGGTCGCCATGCTCGCCGGCGGGAGCGAGGGCCGCCAGGCAGGCGGAGGAGGAACGAGGGCCGCCAGGCAGCGGCGGAGGAGATGTGGTGTTGCTGGCTGGTTGGTGTAGGTAGAAAGAGACAGGTCACCACGAGGTCAGGTCTTAAATAGCGGGGGGTAGGCGTGGCTTAGTAATTGACCCCCATTCCGTGATGTATGGCAGCGCTGGTTGACCTAGACCACGAGGCATACACTGGGGAATTAGTGGGGTCGACTACTCAGCGACAAACAGCGTTTGTAGGGGAGAAATCCACTACATTACCATCCTTCCCTCCCTCACACACATCCCTGCTAAATGGAGCTACACTTCAACCAATAAAGTCAAGCAGTCTCTAGAACAGTGTAGAATTAGAGGTGGATATTTAGAGAAAGGTTGGTGGATATAAGCAGGTGGATGGGTGGCATGAGAATGAAGAACAGGTGGATGGATGGCATGAGATTGAAGAAGGAGGTGGGTGGATGGCATGATAATGATTGAGCATACCAAAGAGGGAGATACAGTACAGGTTGTTGTTGGCAGCGACGAGGAGCCTGGTATGTGTGAGGACTTTGGGGTAGTGGGGTTGAAGAGCTACATGTCCATGAATGTGCCCGGAGCTGTTGTGGGCACCATCTTTGTCAAGCAACATAGCGAGTGGAGCACAGTCTGCAGCGAATTGCTGACCAAAGCGGATGCCAAGGTGAGCTCAACTAACACATCTTGGTGACCATGAGTCCAAATAAGTTCATGTGGAATTTATGACTGCATTCTTTTGTCAACGCCTCTATATCTACTCTATCTGTTTATAGTATACAAGTACAGTATCAAATTGTATCATTATTAAAACACTCTTATTGTTTAACAGTTCCCCCCCCCCCCCAAAAAAAATGTTTTGTATAAAACTTAAAAAAAAAAAAATCATGACTTGGGCTGGAAAATGTGGATTTCCTTCTATAGGTATTATACAAATAGATAATTTAATTAAATCCAGTAAAATCTCTATTGAACAGACTAAATGAAGATGAAAGTCTATTACCGGTATATCGAGGATCCATTAGATGTGAAACCTCCATCTAATGGATTATATGGAGAGAGAAGTCCGTTATATGGAGGTTTCACAGTAATCTGGTAACAATTTCCAGGTGTTATGTCGAGGCCTCGGGTACGAGTCGGGCTGGGCAGTGCCGCTGTACTCCCCCTATCTGTTACTACTTCTCTACCCCACTGAAAACAGCAGGGTGTGGGTCACTGGACCAGGGTGTGAGGGTAGTGAGGAGTGGCTGGGTCAGTGCTACTTTAACTTGTGGGGCTTCACTGACTGTAAGAAAGAGAATGCTGCTGGCCTTTACTGCTATGATGGGGTGAGTGTAATTCTTTTCCCCTTTACAGAGTCTCTACAATTTGGTGTGTGTGTGTGTTTTAAGAATTGTGAATTGTTTTGTCAACTGTGTGTTGTAAAGATGTATCAGATGTCTGAATGTTGAGTCTTTGTTCGGTTAGGTTAGATTGGAACTCACTGTTGGAGATACACTTTCCAGTTACCTGTATTGTACTGTACTGAACCTTATGACAATACAGTACTTTATCAAACTAAATTTGCTTTTGCTGTTGAGTATTATTAACCCCTTTTCTTGTTCTTTCTCTTCCTCACATCAATTTCTAGTCTACCTAAATGTTTCTTCTCTCTCTCTCTCTCTCTTTGCCCCTCCCCCCTGTCTCTTTGCATTTATTTTCTAGTTCTTTTACCATTAGTGCCCATACGTTTGTCCTCTGTGCAGGGTGTGGACGTGCGCCTAGCAGAGGACAGTGGCAGGGTGGAACTCAAGCTGGGGGGTGTCTGGGGGACCCTGTGTGACCCCTTTTTTGACGATTTTGATGCCCAGGTCAGTAGTGTACACTCACTCAAAAAATTATATATTCAAAATTGTGTTGAAAAAATATGACGAAGGATTTTGGCAACCCCACCGAGACAACAGGAGTCGCAGTGTTTAGTCTGAAATTCATCTACCTCCCATGTACAGATAGTGTTTTGTGTGACTGTACATGTGTGTACACTTTACAGAGTACTACAGGAAACACATTATACAGTAAATGATAAAACAGCCAATCATTCAAAAACTAAAATGCTGCAACCACATGAAGTCCACACTTCAGACTTATTAACATATATTAAAACATAATTTTGTTAACATTAGGTTTGAACATTTCTAATATCATTATTATATTGTTTAAATATTTATTTGGCTTTATAACCTGAACCATTTTTTATCAGGTTGTGTTCATTAATTATAATTCTTGATGTCACCGCATTTATACTGTATATGTCTAGCTGACCATGGTATTGAACACGTGTGAACAGGTGGTGTGCCATACCCTAGGATACATAGGTGACGCCATGGCTCACACACGGGCTGGTCGAGGCTCACGACTCATGTGGCAGGTTGCTCTTGACTGCCTGGGCTTCGAGGATGACCTCCAACAGTGTCGGATCAAGATCCTGCCCAAGCCATGCTCTATAACCAGGTCTGCGGGTGTTGTCTGTTCTAACAGGTCAGTGACGTCAACCAACCAGTATTGGATGACGAGGTGTTATAGTGAGCAGCCTTATTCTCTCCCCGAGTCATGTGACAAATTTAACCCTAATCTAACCCTGCTTAACTTAACCTTACCTAACCCTGCCTAATCTAACCTAACCCTGCCTAACTTAACCTTGCCAAACGTTGTAAGTCGGGGAGGAGCTGTAGTCCGTTAAATACAGGTTTCAGTGTAGTTTAATTAATTATTTTAAGTGACACACCTGTACAATACACCTCTTACCTCTGTAGGACTGGAGATGTGAACAAGGGTCTACAGGCAGTATTGCCAGAGGAGTGTGGCAACCCAGAGGATGCCTCCACCAAGTACCTTCTTAGACTAGCAAAGGTGAGGGGCGGCTTCGTCCCTTCCCGATATGACTCTCCCTGGCTTGTCTCCATCCGCTCTCTTGTGGTAACTGAACTCAGTATCACACAGTTGATTCAGATACAGTTCTGTGCTGTACATATTTAGGTTGAAGTGTAGATACAGAGAGACACAAAATGAAAAAGAGTGAGCTAGTTTCTCATATGATAGTACCTGTAGTAGTAAGTCATATGACAATACTGTACTGTAGTGCATTAACCTGTATTACAGTACTGTTCATTGAAACCTCCATATAACGAACCTTGATCTAATGGATAAAGTCCGTTTGATGGAGGTTTCATATCTAACAGAACCTCAATCTAATGGACTTCCCTCTCCATCCTTCCATATAGTCCATTAAATAGAGGTTCCACATTACAATATACGTATAATTTATTCATAATTTACGTGATTTTATGTTTCACAATAACTGTATTTTAGTACTGTAATATTACATAATTGTATGGCCACATTGTAGTATTGGTCAAGACAGGAAGAAATACTGTACTGTACAGTACTATATAAGGCACATAGAACCCAAGTAAGACAAGCACCATAAATGAAAAAGTTAAAGTTTGTGGCTAACCTTCAAATTACCATAACATTGGAATCAGTAAAGATATTGAAGTGGTTCAAGTGTTAGATTGTAGCCTTTGTTAGTGTAGGTTTAACTGATACTAGTGAGAGACACCATAATGTATTGTTTTATGACATATTGGTTCTTGGACTACTATGTTTCTGGGCTCCTCTTATTATAGAAGAAAGAAGTGGGCAGCAGTAGTATAGTCAAGGACAAAAGTTCTCTCCCCATAGTGAAACTGAGTCACAGGAGTGAGTCTCTGAACCCTGACTGTTTCATCTGGTGCAAGTGTGCTGTTTCATCTCATTTGGGGTTGATACTGCTTTAGTTTGGGAGGGAGTGAACTTTTCACCCCGACTGTACACTAGAAAAATCACTTGAGAAAACTCACCCCAAGACTCTTTCATTCTTGTAAGTTAAGTTTGGACATAGCGTTTATCCATCTCTCTCTCCACTGCACCATTGTACTAGTACTGTATATTACTTTCATCATCTCATCATTGTACTATGTATCCGTTTATTACTATAACACTCTTGATTTAATGGTAACAGAGGAACCAGGGCTTGTCATGCGGGGGGTCAATCATCTCGGACTATGTGGTGACGGCTGGACATTGTGTTTACTCTCTGGGCAAACTGCTCCTCCACGTCAGGGTGGGAGATCATGACTCAAGATACCACGAACACTCAGAGGAGGTAAAGTATTGTACATATAACCTGCTCATTTTGGGGCTCAAATACAGTGAAACCCTTATTTAACGGACTATATAGGTGTAAGTCCATTATATCGAGGGTCTGTTAGATGTAAAACCTCCATGTACATATTGAACTACAGTACACAGTATAGATATAAAATTCCATTATGTCGAAGGTCCGTTAGACGTGAAACCCCTACCTAATGGATTACATGGATAGGGAAGTCCATTACATGGAGGTTTCACTGTATACTTGTAATCTGTTCACAACCATGGTGCTCTAAATGTGTGTGTGTGAGTGTGTGTTCAAAACTGGCAGAGTGAGTTACTGATTGGGTGAGTATTGGTCACCACAACTATGAGAAAAACAGATTTGTTTCTTTTGCCTGTTCTCACATGGGACTTGTGAACTAGTGACGAAAGTTCTATGTGATTTATTACTTATGTCTTTTTACCTTACATTATTTGATGTTAGTCTTTTAGGCTTTTATTTTAATTTGGTGACATATGATCTAAGCTGTTGCGCCACCAGGGATATATGGTAATTACCACAATCAATCAATCAATTAGTCAACTTGTCAATGAATTTTAATAATTTTCTTTGGGATTTTTAGCAAGACAAAATCCAATAGGAGAGAGACAGCACTGTAAGTAACCAGTACTAAATAAACCAGCAATAATCACGGTTTGCCTCTACTGTAATTTCCATATGGAGAATAATACAAACTATCCAGTCACAATATATACTGAACTTTTTTTTTTCTTCTCAGGAATTTAACATTGAGAAAATAATTTTACACCAGCGGTACAACCCATTGACGCTGGACAATGACATCGCCCTCATTAAAGTTCAACGGAAGAGAGGCAGAGGAATCAGGTGAGTGGTGTGTGTGTAATAATAATAATAATAATTAACGGTTTATTGAAAAAGTCGGCAGCCTGAAGGCTGAAAATATACATTGGACAAAAATTACTTATTACATACAAAGACATGGGGTGGGTGGGTCGTTTAACAAATGCTTTCATTACTGAAAGGAGAAGGAACAATGATTGAACATACAAATTATTATATAGTTTACAGTTGATGGCCTGGGCTGGTCATGGAGATACCAGGTAGTGTGGTGCAGTAACTCGTCCCCGGGTTTTGATATGAAGGATATGTATGCATGTGTGTACAGTACATACAGTAAAACCTCTATTTAACGGACTATATGGAGAAAAATGTCCGTTATATAGAGGGTCCGTTAGATGTAAAACCCCCATCTAATAGACTATATGGAGAGAGAAGTACATTATATGGAGGGTTCATTGTACTGTATTGTACCTACATTTTGTTTCCTAACTACTGTAATAGTGGTACAGCAGTAATGTGTATGCCTATCAATCTTGTGTCCTGGGTTCAATCCCCATCATGGGTACAGATGTGAGAAGTTGTATTATCCAGTGTGCCACACCTAACAAGACATGTTTTCTCTGGGTACTCTTGTTTACTGTACTCAATCAATCAATCAATCATAGTACTACCATGATCATATCTGAGGGTTGGCAACCACAGTCCTCCACTCTAAACATTCTCGGGCTGTTGTTAACAATCCTCTAATGTTTTGTATCTCTCTGGGGACCCAGTTTTTAATTTTTTTCATACATCCCCAGTCTCTGCCTTCCCCTGGCCCTCCTACCCTCACCTTTGCCCTTTAATATTAACAAAAAAGACTGTACTAACACTGGACAATAAAGGGCATAACAAAGTATCAAACAACAGACCAACGACTCAAACGACTATATTGCATTTTTCCTCAGCTGAGAAGAGATGCCCCACCCCCTCCTCAAGAGTTACAGCTGATTGGCTGTTGCAAATCTGTCCGATTTCGTCCTGAAGTAATGATGTATTTCTTAATTTGTTTATTCATAATTGTTGGGATGACTGTTTCTGAAGAGAAAGATATTTCGCTAAATTATATAAAGATACATGCATTCATTAATTCAAACATAAACACGAAGGAAGTTTATCAGAAATATTATACTGTACATGAATTAACTGTTAAACTTTGGCAAGGGGCACTGGTGGTAGAGCGGTACTGCTCTTGCCTTGCAAGCAAGATGTCACGGATTTGATACCCAGGCCGGCGGAAGTTGTTTGGACACTCTTCCTAGTCCCCTTGGTCCCTGTTCACCTAGCAGCAAAGTAGGTACCTGCTGTAAATCGAAAGTTGCGAATTCGTATTCAGGGACAAGTTGTTGGAGCTTCCAATAACTTGCTTAGACATAAACCATTGACTCTTCAGGTTTCTACGCCGTTGACTCTTCAGGCTTCTACGCCCTTAACTCATGAGACATAAAGGCAAGCATGAACTTAGCATGCTTCCCTGTTGGGCGCTGTAAACGCTTCTGTGCTTCACCTTACACAAGGATTTAGGGGGAGGGGGGGTGCCCAATAAAAAAATAAAAAACTCTGGCAGTAAATTCGTGCTTTCAGAGGAGGCATTTAATATATACTTATTTTTACCCACGATAAGGCATACTAAGACAAAATACGTATCAGTAATACTACATTATGCAAAAACTAACATTTTAAAATATCAGAATCACATTCAAATATTACTCGGCCATCAGCAGAGGCGGGAAATATGACTATGAACAACTTCATATTTCCTGCCTCTGCTAACGGCTGTGTAATATTTCAACGGTAATAGAATTAACTAAACATTAAATATAAACTAAATACAGTACTGTACTGTACAGTATACTGTATAATAATAAATAAAAAAAACAATAGAATACTATATTTTAACTTACTTTGAGGTGTGTATGTCATATTCCCGGCAGCTTAGTTTACATATCAAACAGCTGATTGTAGAGGCAGTCGATGATGACATGCCATATTCTTTACAGAGTGCATTGGTTCTAATGCCTTCTTCATGTTTCATAATAATTTCTGCACTGTATACAGTGACCCCTCGGTTAACGAACTCAATCCGTTCCAGAAGGTCGTTCGTTAACCGAAAAGTTCGTTAACCGAAACCATTGTTTCAATGGGTTTTTGGGTAATTGGTTCCAGCTCACCGAAAATTTCCTAAATTCAACAAAAATGGTAGAAAAGTTCACTTACTTTGAGGTGTGTATGTAGAAGGCTCCTGCATGATGATGATGATGGGAATTAGAATGGGGGTGGAGGACAAGGAAGAAGAAAAGGCATTGGGGTGGAAGAGAAGTCACCCCATGGAACCATTTCATCCATGAAATTTTAGTTCTCTTGGTGTATTTCAAGATTATTTTCTTTAAATCAACACTGCACTGCATTATATATTGTCAATATGTAAAATATATTTCAAAATGACCAATAAATTGCTTGGAAACACAGAAAAAAGCGTTTAGTTGAAGAGAGTCTCAAGCAAGATGTTACCTCCACTGAAAACAGAAAGAGACTAACGCCTGTCTGGTGTGTTAACAGGCTGGATGGCACGCCAGAAACTAGTTTCTTTACCTTCAATTATGTTCAATAATTGTTAAAATGACTAAAAAAGTTAATATTAAACTTTTAAAATTATTGAATAGTATAAACTTCTTGATATTTACTAAAATAGTAAGGAATTTAAGCCCTAGAACCGATTACTATATTGGCGGACTGATACTACAGCTGGTTGACTGCTAAGTGCAAGCGAAAACATGTTGAGGTCGGTTCGTAAGAAATTCGTTAACCGAATTTTTGTTCGTTAACCGAATTGAAGATCCTTATGGAAGGCAGTTCGTTAACCGAAATTTCGTTAACCGAGGCGTTCGTTAAACGAGGGGTCACTGTATTATGAATATGTTAACTAAATTACAGAATGACCAATAATTTTTAAATAAAAAATGCAGAAATATTCAAGAGATCAACTTTCTTGATATTTGCTCCACTGAAAACGAATGTAAACATAGAACAGATTACTGTATTGGCGGACTGGCCGATCAGCTAATGTGCACAACAAAACGTGTTTGTCGTAAGGATTTCTTTAATCGAAGTTTTGTTTGTTAATCGAACTGAAAATCCTTATGGGAGCTAATTCGTTAACCAAAATTTCGTTAATTGAACCGTTAGTAAACCGAAGGACCGCTGTATCTTTATATAATTTAACTAAATATCTTTCTCGCCAGAAACAGTCATCCCAATGATTATGAATAAACTCATTTAGAAATACATCATTACTTTAGGACAAAATTTGACAGGTTTGCAACAGCCAATCAGCTGTAACGCTTGAGAAAAATGCACTATAGTACTGTAAGCTAATAAGGGGTGACTTGATAAATAATAAATATAAGTGCAGTACAGACATTCCCCGGACTAGGGATTTCCGACTACAGATACTCCTTTAAGTCCTATTTAAAGAGAACGCAAAGTAATTCCCTTGGATGGACTGGGATATTTCCTACTATAACCTACCTGTAAGCTATATACAGCTGCTCCCCGACTTATGACGGAGTTAGGGACCCAAATCCAGGTCGTAAGTCGAAAATGATTAAATAATACATAGAAAATCTAAAATGGGTGTCTCTTTTTCTTCTCAGCACCACAAAACTCTCACTTTTAAGCTTGCCAGCTATTTTAAAGTGAATTACAAACGAAAATTTTATCAGTACACAGAGCAATCACCGACGTTGGGACTCGAAAATACGTAATTTGACAAAATTTTGGTACGACTTAGGCGGTCGTATGTCCGAGTGGTCGTAAGTAGAGTAGGTCGTAAATCGGGAAGGAGCTGTATTATGGTTATATTTTAACATGTAATTTTGGGTAGATATGTGAAGAAAAAAAATATATAAATAAATAAGTAATAAATAATAATAATAAATGAAAGATTAGTAATTATAAGGCATAAAGTATTTTTAACTCGTAGCTTTGAGTAGATGTAAGTACAGGTTGACAACCCTTTATCCGAAATTCTGAAAACCGAAAAGCTCTGAAAACAGAAAGTTTTTTGTGGAGCATTTTTTTGGGATTAGCCCCAGGCATAGATCACTGACCCACATCGGGGCCTGGGGGGCGAAAATGTAATAGTAATACTAATTATAATAATAATAATTGTAATTATTCATAGTAAATAAAAATTTTAATTAAAAAATACACCAAAATAAAATAATAATGATAAAAATAATAATAAATAACAATAATACTGTATTAATAAAAATAATAATAATAATAAAGAAATACAAGAATGAAAAAAAGATAAAAAGTGAGAAACATGACCTAGACCTATGATTATTATTATTATTATTAATTATTATTATATTTTCGCCCCCCCCAGGCCCCAATGTGGGTCAGTGACTTGTGCCCGGATGGGCTAATACAAAAAAAAAAAAAAAAAAAAAAAAAAAAAAAAAAAAAAAAAAAAAAAAAAAAAAAAAAAAAATTCTGAAAACCAAAAATTTACAAAATCCGAAATGCCTCTGGTCCCAAGGATTTCGGATAAGGGATTGTCAACCTGTACTGTACAATAATTTTCTTCTTTTCTTTACTCAGTTACATACACACAATCTTACATAAATAAAGTCCAAAAATAAATAATTATCATGAGGTATGGTATAAAGGTTTAAGAAGCCATGGACTTCCACCATAAAGATGTGTGGAGAGTGTGTGGTGGTCAGAGGATCTGTTGCTAGGGACATTGCTGTGCGCCACTATAGCGTGTGGTCTAAGGAGATACTTGTATTTTAAGCCTAACCTAACCTAACCTAAATATCTTGTAGACCGCATGCTATAGTAGCGCCCATTGCTGTGTTACTAAGGGAAACACCAGGGGTGACTGTGATACAATTTGACAACTTAACTTGTATAATTTTTGCTCTGTTAATGGTTTCCTTAATATTATTATTTTTTTTTATTATTAATGTTTATATACCTACAAATTTATGTTTTAATGTTACAGTTCAAGCTACTTTTAGGGGTGAATCTAGTGATGTGAACAGTGTCTTCACAGCCAATTACAGAATGTTTACTGTATCTTGCTACTCTATCACTAATGCAGGCATTCTCTTTTAGGTTCAGCTCATGGGTAAAGCCCATCTGTTTACCACAGCTCAATGATTCCTATAAAAACCTTCATTTTTGTTCCGTGGCCGGCTGGGGACGCACCTCTCTAGATGAAAAGGTGACAGAATCTAACTTACCCTAATCTACCCTAACCTAACCTAATATCCCTAAACTAACCCAATCCCAAGGTGTATGCATGTTTCAATCCCAGATGTTGTTCTGTACAGTCAACTCCTAAAAATGTCCACTCACCTCTCCCCTTGAACCACAAACCCAGAGATTCAGACTCACGAATTCGAAACATTTATGGATAGAATAATGTACTGTATTACAGTAGTCTGCTGCTTCGGGTTCACGAGTTTGAATCTTGGGGTTCGTGGTTCAGGGGGAGAGGCGAACAGACTTTAGTAGTTGACTGTACACTTCCCAAAACTTCTCCATCACTATAAGCAATATGCAATCTGAAAAATGAACAAAGAATCTGAAACCATTCCAAGTTGACAAGCCCCACTTTGCTCCTTCTCACATTCATTTGTGTTGAGAGTGTACATCTAAAAGAATGATGAATTGTCCATTCCAGCATGATGTGTCAAATAATCTTCCATTATTACCATATCTGTATATTATATTTCATCCATTATGATCATTCTAAAGTGTGATATAGTCACCACATGTTAGCTACACTATCAATTCCCACAGTAACATTAGTTTTGCTCTCGTGCAGGAAACTGGACTGCTACGGGAAGCCTCAACCACAGTTTTGCCAGATTATTGGTGTGAAGGTAACCCCTCAATTGGTGGGTCAAATACGTACTTCTCGTCTATGGTGTGTGTGGGTGTGAGGAATGAGTCAGTTAACCCATGCAGGGGTGACTCAGGAGGACCCCTGGCCTGCACGGTGGATGGTCGACGTACTCTCTACGGTCTTGTGTCTTACGGCCTACCCTGCGGAAACATGACCTGCCCCGATGGCTTCACTCGTATTACTAAATATCTTCACTGGATACTTGAAAAGATAGCTCCTGAGAATACAGTGCTATAGGGAAGATAGATTGATTGAGGTAATTACATCCCTGGCGACGCAACAGCTTAGGTCATACGTTGCTGAATTAAAATAAAAACTTAAAAGACTAAAGTCAAATAATGCTAGGTAAAAAAATACATATAATAAATAACAGAACTTTATGAAGTGCATTCAGTGAGGTAGTAGGTAGCTACCAAACAAGGAGGGACTACTGCCTGGGAAGATATTGGAAGCATAATGTGTTGTCTAATGGTAGACCCTGTTGCCATATGGCATCATGAAAATTGGGACCAAGTCCCAGGTTGCTGATCTGACTTTCTGCCTCATTTACACACAATTGTAGGATCTCAATTGTTTCTCTTACTAATGACAACACAACATACATATACTGTTTTTCACCTTTGATCCTTTTATTTTCATTTTTGTATTTCTTTGTGGGTCTTTATTACTAATATTATTATTATTATTATTATTATTATTATTATTATTGTTGTTATTATTATTATCATCATCATTATTATTATTTTATTATAAATTTGGTATTTATATTAAATTTTTTATTTACTATGAATTATTATTATTATTAATACATTTTTGCCACCCAGGCCCCAATGTGGGTCAGTGACCTGTGCCTGGGTGGGCTAATGCCCGTAAAAAAAATTAAATAAATAAATAAATATATATACCTGTACTTATGACAGTCCAACTACTCTACTACAAGTATATGAGTTCTTGTTGGATATAAAATCATTTAATATACAGTCAACCCTCACTTTACGTGGTCCCACATTCCGCGTTTACGCGGTGCCTTGCCAGAACCTAACGTGCTCACATTACGCGGTGCGTGAACCCCATTATGCAGAGAGTGTCCGGCGCGACGCTATTTTTAGATTCGTCCCACCCGCCTGCCTGCCTGTGCTCCTCGCCTCTCCCTCCTCCTCCCTCTGCTTGGGCAAGCCGCGCGGTAAGGTTGCGCAGTGTGTGTCTTTGTTGCGTTATCACTGACGTCATATGACATATCAGACTGTGATTGGCCATGCATCCCTACCCCCCTCTGCTGCTAGCTGTAATTGGCTTAAAGTATTATGACGTGTCCACCCGGGGGAGGGAGGGAGGGAGGAAAGACGATCCTTGACCTAGCAGCGCCAGTTTCATCCCTCCACGCCAGACCGTGTAAACGTGCATCCATTGTTCTCTAAAATGGCTTCCGCCGGACCACCACCCCCAGAAAGAAACCTTTCCTTACCTGGACCCAGCGGCACTAAGCCAAAGAAGACACGACATTCCTTAAGCTACGAGGTGAAGTATACCATCATCCAAGAGTTGGAGAAAGGAACAAGGCAGGTTGATTTGACGCGCCAGCATGGTGTGAATGAATCTACGATTCGAACAATAAAGAAGGATACAGCCAAGATAGAGGAGCACATGAAGATCACAAAGTCTACAGGTGCTTCTATGATCAAGTATTTTCACAACCAGGTGCTTCTCAAGGCAGAAAAATTACTTGTGAGGTACTTGGTGAGTCAGGCGCGACGGAACATGGCAGTCGACACGAGCTCTGTTAAGGACTACGCACATGAACTGTACATTGCAGTGGCACGAAAGATGGGAATTACAGAGCCCAAACCCTTTAATGCTTCCTCTGGGTGGTGACAGAGGTTTAAGATCCGGTACAAGATCACCAATATAAACATTGGTGGTGAAGAAGTTAGTGCTGACCGTGCTGCGGCTAGGGAATTTCCTCCGTTTTTACGTGAGATTATGGAGGAAGGACAGTACACCGACGACCAGATGTTTAACATGGACGAATCTGGTCTTTTCTGGAAAAAGCTACCTTCCAAGTCCTTCGTTGTAAAGAATGCCAGCAAGATTCGGGGCCGGAACATGCAGAAGGAACGCATCACCGTCCTGTTTACCACCAATGCCTCCGGTACCAGTAAGCTCAAGTTATCGGTGATCCACACAGCACGCAAGCCGCACGCCTACAAAACCATGGACATGACCAAGCTAAATGTCCACTGGCTGACCGCACGTAAGGCGAGGATGTTCTCTACACTGTCCCTCTCCTGGTTTGATGACTGTTTTGTTCCCGATGTAAAGAAATTCTGTGAGCGACAGAATGTGCCATTCAAGATTTTGTTGCTGCTGGACAACGCACCAGGACACTCGCCCCTACTGTTAGATCGTCACCCCAACGTAAAAGTGGTCTTCCTTCCTCCCAACACTACGTCTATATTACAGCCCATGGACCAAGAGTTAATCTGTAATGTAAAAGCTGCATTCTCTACGAAAAAATTCAAACTCCTGAACGACTACACCAACACCAGGGAAGAGTTGCGCAACCTGAGTGACACCACCACCGATAGCAAGAGCGAAGAAGATGAGGATCAACAGTTGGCACAGCAAAAAATACTGTTCAAACAATTCTGGAGAGTATTTAACATCAAGAAAGCTGTGGACTTCTTGGTGGAGTCATGGGATCAGCTGTCTATTGCTATAATTCGTCACGCATGGAGACATGTGTTGCATGGAATACCAGGTGAGAGGAGGAGTCAATCTGTGACTGGTGAGGTTCAGACTGTTGCAGTAGCAGTGGACCTTGCCAGAGAAGCTGCGCAGACTGTTACAGTTCCAGGCTTCTTCGAGACCACCAACGACGACATCCTGGAGGTGATAATGGAACCTGATGTGACTACCGAGGAGATGGTAGATGATGATGACGACGTCAGTGAAGAGGCAGGTGGTGCGTCATCCCAAGAACAACACTTATCCCATAGTAATGTTAGGGGTGCCATCGAGTGTATCGAGAAAGCCAAGCTCCTCCTTTCCGACGACCCTGACGCAAACAGGTATGAAATCTTCACTACCCAGCTGTTGCAGACTATAGAGCCCTACATCAAGGTGTATCACAACAACATCAACACCAGCCGTCAGCAAAGCATAACAGATTTCTTCGCCCACAACCCACCACAGCCAGCCCAAGCCAGTGATAGTGACAGTGAAGATTACTTTGAGGGATTTGTCAGGGAAGCCCTGACAACTGTAAGTGACAGTGATGGTGATTCACCTAGTAATGGTGATTCACCTGAGGGCCAGTAATCTGCCCTCTGCCTCGGAACCAGCCTCCATCCCCGTATGCCGACCCATCTCTTCTACTAACGTAAGTGTTCCACATAACTTTTAGTTTCCTAACCTAACCTTTATTTTTCCTATGTTAACCTTTATTTTTCCTAACCTAACCTCTTCTATATTACTTGTTTTTTCATACCATCATAAAGTTAAGATAAAATTTTTACTACAACAAAGTTGTGTGTCGTCAAAAAGTGGAGTTTGGGGGTCGGCCCGGACTCTATTTCAATTAATTCCATATGTTATGTTATTCACTTTACGCGTTCCTCACTTTCCGCGGGACCCTGCGGGTTACATTAACCGCGTAAAGTGAGGGTTGACTGTACAGTGAAACCTCTATTTAACAGACTACAGTGTATGGAGAGGAAAGTTTGTTATATCGAGGGTTCGTTAAATATGAAGCTTCTGTCTCATGAACTACATACAGCAGACATGAAAGTCCGTTATATCGAGGATCCATTAGATGTGAAACCTCCATCTAATGGATTATATGGAGAGAAGTCCATTATATGGAGGTTTCACTGTATTGTACTGTACACTAGCAATTTTTGGAAAGACCAACTGAAATGTTGTTGAAGATACCAGTGTGTGTGTGAACAAAGATTGTCAAACCTCAATACAGTATTAAACAGCCGTGTGCCAAAGATTCTTGACAAAATGTTCTACATACTGTATTTAAAACATGAAGTATAAGTCCACTCTCTCACTGTTATAAGCTTACCACATTAACATTAAGTCCAATCTCTCACTGTTATAAGCTTACCACATAAACATTAGGTCCAATCTCTCACTGTTATAAGCTTACCACATTAACATTAGGTCCACTCTCTCACTGTTATAAGCTTACCACATTAACATGAAGTCCAATCTCTCACTGTTATAAGCTTACCACATTAACATTAAGTCCAATCTCTCACTGTTATAAGCTTACCACATTAACATTAAGTCCAATCTCTCACTGTTATATGCTTACCACATTAACATTAGGTCCAATCTCTCACTGTTACTCATATCATTTAGTCTGTTTGAAGTTTTAATGGTCATTACATAATTTCTTTAGTGTTTGAATTACCGTAAGTGAAGAGGAATATATTCTCCTTGCCTTAAAACTATATCTTTTACTGTATTTGATTTCACTTAGAGGAAATGAAGTTGACTTTCCTCTGTGTCTTTCATGCCTGCTTGTTGTTAGTAAACCTCAAGGCTATTACGTTTAACATTCATACTCTATAACAGCAACAGCATAATAACAATAATAATAATGATGATAATAATAATAATAATGATAATAATAATAATGATAATAATAATAATAATTGATAATCAATTCAATTTACCCAAGGACAGGTGACAAAGCCGTGAGATGCTTATTTCCAATAGAGTCCTTATACCAGCAGCATCTGGTGTTGGGAGGGCCACCCATCCTAGTACTGTACTGTACTGTATTAACCAGACCCAACGCTGCTTAACTTCACTGATCAGTTTGCGGATGACACCAAAATAGGGCAGCAGATTAATTCAGGGCAGGGTGCAAATGCACTACAGGAGGATTTAAATAAACTGCAGGGGTGGTCTGAAAAATGGCAAATGAAATTCAACACCAGCAAGTGCAGCGTACTTAATATTGGAAGAATAAATACTGTCAATGTATACAGCCTTAACAACATCAACCTAGAGAAGTCGACTGGTGAAAGAGACTTAGGGGTACTTGTAAGCCCGGACCTACGGCCTAGAAAACAGTGCGTTAATATTTGAAATAAGGCAAACAGAGTACAGTATTGGGTTTTATATCTAGAAGTGTAAGTAATGAGAGTGCAGGGGTCTTATTGCAACTATATCTTGCGCTAGTCAGGCCGCACCTCGATTATGCGGTTCAGTTCTGGTGCCCTTATTATAGAATGGATATCAATTCACTGGAGTCGGTGCAGCGAAGAATGACGAAAATGATTCCGGGACTTAGAAACCTTCCATATCAAGATAGGTTAAAGAAACTAAACTTGCATTCCCTAGAAAGACGAAGAGTGCGGGGAGACATGATAGAAGTATTTAAGTGGGTGAAAGGAATCAATAAACGGGATACAGATAAAGTTCTTATAATATCCGAGCAGGATAGGACTCGGAGCAACGGATTTAAGTTGGATAAGTTTAGATTTAGGAGGGAGATAGGAAGGAACTGGTTCACAAATAGGGTGGTGGGCGAGTGGAACAAGCTTAGCTACTTTGTAGTAAGTGCTGGAACGCTGGAAAGTTTTAAAAGGAGGCTAGATAGATGCATGGATGATAGAGAGTGGTAGTAACTCTCGACAGGAGCTGCTATGCACAGGCCAACCGGCCTATTGCAGACTCCTTATTTTCTTATGTTCAGACAAGACGCAGTGTTTACAGTCAGTCAGCATTGATACTACAGTAATAACAATAACCAGGAATATTAACCAGTGAATGGCATTACTGTATATTAATTTATGCCCACTTTGTCGACTCTAAAAATTTCATATTTTCCCACAATTATCTACTGTCAGTTAATGATGACCTGACCTCACCCAACCAGACCCAACGCTGCTTAACTTCACTAGTTGGACAAGAAACGGTGTTTCCAATGTGGTACTACTGATAGATACCCCGCCTAACCTATCTACTGTACCTAAAGTTTCTTGAATAAAATTGAAACTTCTTTTTAACGAAAAAAAAATTACCTTTTATTAATTCCTTCTTTATCCAGTAATACAGTTACTAAAAATCACTATCAATTGTTACAATAAATAATTTGCGATAGACAAAATCCAGTATTATTCAAATTACTGTATAGGTATCATAAGCTTTTGACCATTCACAATTATACATTTTTTTTAATAAATCATCAAATAATATTAAGTAATAAAATACTGTATCTACAAATATTTTATAAAAAAAATCTTGGTGTTTCCAAGTGTCTTTGCTCTATATACAGTCTTATCTCTTTCTTAAAACATTCAGCCCCGGTGGAGAGATGATGGACAACACATTTATGACTTGGTGAAATGTTTAGTACTCAAGACTGATAACAATAACAGGAGAGCAATATTATAAAATGGCTCAAGACTGTCACCGAGACAATAATTAGTCAAGACTGTTACCGAGACAATAATTAGTCAAGACTGTTACAGAGACAATAATTAGTCAAGACTGTCACCGAGACAATAATTACCGGTAGTCAAGACTGTTACAGAGACAATAATTAGTCAAGACTGTTACAGAGACAATAATTAGTCAAGACTGTTACAGAGACAATAATTAGTCAAGACTGTCACCGAGACAATAATTAGTCAAGACTGTTACAGAGACAATAATTAGTCAAGACTGTTACAGAGACAATAATTAGTCAAGACTGTTACAGAGACAATAATTAGTCAAGACTGTCACCGAGACAATAATTAGTCAAGACTGTCACCGAGACAATAATTAGTCAAGACTGTTACAGAGACAATAATTAGTCAAGACTGTTACAGAGACAATAATTAGTCAAGACTGTTACAGAGACAATAATTAGTCAAGACTGTTACAGAGACAATAATTAGTCAAGACTGTTACAGAGACAATAATTAGTCAAGACTGTTACAGAGACAATAATTAGTCAAGACTGTCACCGAGACAATAATTAGTCAAGACTGTTACTGAAGCAATCATTCACTGGCCATGGAATAAGTTTAACATTGTGTTCTAAGCTACTCCATGGCTAACTGTCAAAAGAAAAGTGAAGACTATTTTAGAGAGCTGCCTAACCTAACCTATCCAATGATCAACGAGTAGTGATGTGACGACAATCCATTTAACAAGAGCTGATCTCTGTCAAGTACAGTATCACACAGAATGTAAACTACTCCAAATCTTGAGTCAAGAATTCTAAAAAAAACCCAAAGTGCGAGACATTCTTAGCATCATCAACACTAGTCTGTAATAAATCTTGGATAGTGGAAACCATTAACACAAGCTACACAGTACATACATACAAATTTTAAAAGCAGATTACACTACCAGTAAAAGTAAGCAAAATTTACCGTAACTAAGACAGTTCAGAAAATTTCCTCTTGTTGTGTTGTTCCACCATAGGGGATGTGGTGACAATGTGAGCTCTGCGGGACAACCACAGTTGGTGGTCGCGGAAGGTCTTGCGCCCAGTATGGAAGAGAGATTTCTCCAGTTCGTCCAACTTGACCATGTGAGAGTTGGCGTCGTCCTCGAGGGAGTTTAGAGACGTGTCCATAATTCCCCGTAGACGTTCTCTCAGCGTCTGAAAAATTATAAATACAGTGAAACCTCTACTTAACACACTACAGTTAAGAGGTTAGTCTGTTAGATCAAAGTCTGTTAAATAAGAAACTTCCTTCGAACACACTCTATGAAAGAAGGTAGTCCAATATATATGAAACCTCAAAGTCCATTATATGGGGGTTTTACAGGTACAGTACAGTACAATACAGCATAGTACAGCTACACTACAGTACAGAACAATACAGTAAAAACTAACCTCTACTAGCAGTGTGCCTAGATCTGGCGCCTCAGTACCAGCAAGAGGTAACAGGTGTTGGCCCAACTCATAGAAGTGTGGAGACAACATGTGTAGATCCACCAAACTTGCATCAGCTTTCAGAATTTCCCTGGTATGAAGATTAAGAAGTACATTTTTTTTTTATACAGGGAATAGCCCACCCGGGCACAGATCATCGACCCACAACAGGGCCTAGGGGGCGAAAAAATAAAAGTAAAAAGAAATTAAAAATAGGAAAGAAAATGATTACAGTATATTAATCTACACCACAAAGAAGCAGGAAAAACAGCTTTTTGAAGTGAGACAGATTGTATGAGTATGGAAACACATAAGAAGGCAGAGCATTCCACAGTTTGGCTGTGTGAAGAAAGAAGGATGTACAGTGGCCCCTCGGTTAACGAACTCAATCCGTTCCAGAAGGTCGTTCGTTAACCGAAACGTTCGTTAACCGAAACCATTGTTTCAATGGGTTTTTGGGTAATTGGTTCCAGCTCACCGAAAATTTCCTAAATTCAACAAAAATGGTAGAAAAGTTCACTTACTTTGAGGTGTGTATGTAGAAGGCTCCTGGATGATGATGATGATGGGATTTAGAATGGGGGTGGAGGAGAAGGAAGAAGAGAAGGCATTGGGGTGGAAGAGAAGTCACCCCATGGTGCCATTTCACCCATAAAATTTTAGCTCTCTGGTTTAATTCAAGATTATTTTCTTTAAATCAACGCTGCACTGCATTATATATTGTCAATATATAAAATATATTTCAAAATGACCAATAATTTGCTTGGAAACACAGAAAAAAAGCGTTTAGTTGAAGAGAGTCTCAAGCAAGATGTTACCTCCAGTGAAAACAGAGAGAGACTGACGCCTGTTTGCTGTGTTAAGAGGCTGGATGCCGCGCATTAAACTAGTCACTTTACCTTCAATTTTGTTCAATAATTGTTAAAATGACTAAAAAATTGAATATTAAACTTTTAAAATTATTGAATAGTATAAACTTCTTGATATTTACAAAAATAGTAAGGAATTTAAGCCCTAGAACCGATTAATGTATTGGCGGACTGATACTAAAGCTGGTTGCCCGGTCAGTGCAAGCGAAAACATGTTGAGGTCGGTTCGTAAGAAGTTCGTTAAGCGAATTTTTTTTCGTTAACCGAATTGAAGATCCTTATGGAAGGCAGTTCGTTAATCGAAATTACGTTAACCGAGGTGTTCGTTAAACGAGGGGTCACTGTACTATAACGGGTTATTCTAGTGTGACCGACATCCACAGAGAAACGGTTGGCACCACGGGCAAGACGAGTGATACGAGCCCACGGCCTTGCCAGCGGTACACAGGATGCCAAATCTACCAAACATTGCCCGTTAAAGTACTGTACACCCGTAAAAGAGCGTGAACTAACATTGCGGCGAAGAGAAAGGGATGAAAAATTATCAACTAAAGGAGGAGAGTTAATAAGACGAAATGCCTTTGATTCCACCCTATCAAACAGTTGGACAGAAGAAGAGCCACCCCGGATATGAGAGCAGTACTCCAAGTTAGTACAAATGAATGCCTTATATATACTTGAAGTAAATACTCAGGAGTGAAGTAGCTACGGCATCTGTACAGCATTCCTAGCTTTTTGGGAGGCAGCTTTAGCAATGTTGAGGATGTGTGGCTTCCATGCCATATTAGAGGAAATGGTGAGGCCTAGTATATCTGTTTTAGAATTTGGCAGAATGATAGCATCCTGAAATGTGATTGGTGGGAGATCATCTAATTTGGAAAGTGTGATTGGTAAATACTTTGTTTTATTACAATTGAATTTAACCAAGTTTCTACCTCCCCATTCGGAGATGCTGCACAGATCCGCATTGATAGATGTAATGATATCAGCTCAAGAAACAGATCTAGTTTGAGAATTAGGAGGAAGGGAAAATGTGAAGAAGAGTGAAGAGTAGAATCATCAGCGTAAGAATGGATAGAATTAGTCATAGTGTGAAGTAAATCATTGACTAAAAGAAGGAAGAGAGTCGGTGAAAGAACAGAAGCCTGTAGGACACCGCTACTGGTAGAGAAAGAGCGAGTGATCGATCCCTCGACAACAACTGCCATGGATCGGTTCTCAAGAAAGCTAGAAATTAGAGTTCAAAGGGGGGGAGAGAAACCATAAGAAGGAAGTTTAGAAAGCAAAGACTTGTGCCATACCCTGTCAAATGCTTTGGAGATGTTGAGGGCCACGACGAATGTTTCCCCATAATCCCTGAGATTTACATATGAATACAGTACTAAGAAATACATATGAATACAGTACTAAGAAATATATATGAATACTAAGATATACATATGAATACCAAGAAATACATATGAATACAGGTATGAAGAAATACATATGAATACTAAGATATACATATGAATACTGTATAGTACAGTGGTCCCTCGGTTAACAACGGTTCGATTAACGAAATATCGGTTAACGAATTACCTCCCATAAGGATCTTCAATTCGGTTAATGAACAAAACTTCGATTAACGAAATCCTTACAACAAACAAGTTTTGTTGTGGGCATCAGCTGCTCAGCTGATGGGCTAGTCTGCCAATTCAGTAATCTGTTCTATGTTTACATTCGTTTCTAGTGGAGTAAATATCAAGAAAGTTGTGCTCTTTAATATTTTTGCATTTTTTATATTCAATTATTAGTCATTTTAAAAATTAGTTAACATATTAATAATATATGCAGTAGAGGGAACTTGTTTTTTTGCGCCCATCAGCCGCTTGACTCACCCACCAGGCGTCAGTTTGGCTTTGTTTACAGTGGAGTGAACATCGATTTTGTTGGTGTCTTAAAATTTTATTGGTGAAATTACTGCATCAAGCATGGGTACCCTGAAAGGTGATTTATCCTCCATCCCCACTTCCTTCTCTTCTCCCTTCTCCTCCACCCCCACTTCTAATTCCCATCATCATCATCAACCAGGAACCTTCTACATACACACCTCAAAGTAAGTGTACTTTACTGCATTTTTTTTTACTTCGTACGTATGTACTTTTCTGTGAGCTGGAACCAATTACCCAATATCCCATTGAAACAATGGATTCGGTTAACAAAATTTTTGGTTAACGAACGACTATGTGGAACGAATTGTGTTCGTTAACCGAGGGGCCACTGTACTAAGAAATACAAATGAATACGAAGAAATACATATGAATTCTAAGATATACATATGAATACTGTACTGTACTAAGAAAAACACATGAATAATTTACTAAGAAATACATATGAATACTGTACAACAAAATACATATGAATAGGATTAAATAATGCTTCTTGATTTTACAATAATCGATACAGTATTTTGTAAATGTGACAAACACCAATACTGCACTATGAGTACTCTTATTATACTGTGTAACTGCTGCTCATGCTAATTTTCCTGTATATCAAAAAAAATTTCAGTATAACTAACTGATACTAATGTCACTTATTTCAATCATACTATTGTAACAACTGTACTTCTGTATTTATCACCATTAATAACACAAATAAGTGATATTTAACCAAGGGCAGGTGACAAAGCCGTGAGATGCTTGTTTCCAATAGAATCCTTATACCAGCAGCATCTGGTGTTGGGAGGGCCACCGATCCTAGTACTGTACTGTACTGTAATGTATTAACCAGACCCAACGCTGCTTAACTTTACTGATCAGACAAGACATGGTGTTTACAGTCAGTCAGCATTGATACTACAGTAATACCAATAACCAGGAATATTAACCAGTGAATGGCATTATTGTATAATGATTTATGTCCACTTTTTCTACTCTAAAAATGTCATATATTCCCATAATGAACCACTGTCAGTTAATGATGACCTGACCTAACATATTCCATTCATCATCTTTCAGTGTGAATTTTTATAGCAGAATTATACAGTATACATCTTTCAGTACTGCACTGTACCTGTATTTCTCCTTGAATATTTTGGGCAGATGGCAGGAGACAATACGTCGACGGGAATATAACGCTCGGGCCAGCCAGCACGGCAGCTCAAGCTTGGTCCCGCTTTCTAGGTCTTTATTACCACTGGAGGGATCAAGGAAACCTGGTGGTGAGATTGTTTAGACAAAAAATTAACTAGGTGATTTCTCCAATCAAGTGATTATTACTATTTACAGTAATAAGCTCTATTTAACAGACCATATGGAGAGTAAGGTCTGTTATATCAAGGGTCCGTTATATGTGAAACCACGGATTATATGGAGAGAAAAGTGCGTTATATGGAGGTTTCACTGTACTATAATTATCCTTCTTAAGACAACCAGTTCTGTTGGTCCAAAATCTCCTGGGATGTCCCTGGCTCATGATAGGTTAAGTGAGAAGGGTGTTATCCACAGACGTGGAGACTCATAGATATTAATTCAGTAAGATTATCATAGGACAGTGCAGCCTACAGTGTTATTATAATGGACAGTGTAGTGTCCATCACTAGGCTATCATAGGACAGTGCAGCCTACAGTGTTATTATAATGGACAGTGTAGTGTCCATCACTATCATAGGACAGTGCAGCCTACAGTGTTATTATAATGGACAGTGTAATGTCCATCACTAGGCTATCATAGGACAGTGCAGCCTACAGTGTTATTATAATGGACAGTGTAGTGTCCATCACTAGGCTATCATAGGACAGTGCAGCCTACAGTGTTATTATAATGGACAGTGTAATGTCCATCACTAGGCTATCATAGGACAGTGCAGCCTACAGTGTTATTATAATGGACAGTGTAGTGTCCATCTAGGCTATCATAGGACAGTGCAGCCTACAGTGTTATTATAATGGACAGTGTATGTCCATCACTAGGCTATCATAGGACAGTGCAGCCTACAGTGTTATTATAATGGACAGTGTAGTGTCCATCACTAGGCTATCATAGGACAGTGCAGCCTACAGTGTTATTATAATGGACAGTGTAGTGTCCATCACTATCATAGGACAGTGCAGCCTACAGTGTTATTATAATGGACAGTGTAATGTCCATCACTAGGCTATCATAGGACAGTGCAGCCTACAGTGTTATTATAATGGACAGTGTAGTGTCCATCACTAGGCTATCATAGGACAGTGCAGCCTACAGTGTTATTATAATGGACAGTGTAATGTCCATCACTAGGCTATCATAGGACAGTGCAGCCTACAGTGTTATTATAATGGACGGTGTAGTGTCCATCACTAGGCTATCATAGGACAGTGCAGCCTGGTGTTATTATAATGGACAGTGTAATGTCCATCACTAGGCTATCATAGGACAGTGCAGCCTACAGTGTTATTATAATGGACAGTGTAGTGTCCATCACTAGGCTATCATAGGACAGTGCAGCCTACAGTGTTATTATAATGGACAGTGTAGTGTCCATCACTATCATAGGACAGTGCAGCCTACAGTGTTATTATAATGGACAGTGTAATGTCCATCACTAGGCTATCATAGGACAGTGCAGCCTACAGTGTTATTATAATGGACAGTGTAGTGTCCATCACTAGGCTATCATAGGACAGTGCAGCCTACAGTGTTATTATAATGGACAGTGTAGTGTCCATCACTATCATAGGACAGTGCAGCCTACAGTGTTATTATAATGGACAGTGTAATGTCCATCACTAGGCTATCATAGGACAGTGCAGCCTACAGTGTTATTATAATGGACAGTGTAATGTCCATCACTAGGCTATCATAGGACAGTGCAGCCTACAGTGTTATTATAATGGACAGTGTAGTGTCCATCACTATCATAGGACAGTGCAGCCTACAGTGTTATTATAATGGACAGTGTAGTGTCCATCACTATCATAGGACAGTGCAGCCTACAGTGTTATTATAATGGACAGTGTAGTGTCCATCACTATCATAGGACAGTGCAGCCTACAGTGTTATTATAATGGACAGTGTAGTGTCCATCACTATCAAAGGACAGTGCAGCCTACAGTGTTATTATAATGGACAGTGTACAGTAGTGTCCATCACTATCAAAGGACAGTGCAGCCTACAGTGTTATTATAATGGACAGTGTACAGTAGTGTCCATCACTATCATAGGACAGTGCAGCCTACAGTGTTATTATAATGGACAGTGTAGTGTCCATCACTATCATAGAACAGTGCAGCCTACAGTGTTATTATAATGGACAGTGTAGTGTCCATCACTATCAAGGACAGTGCAGCCTACAGTGTTATTATAATGGACAGTGTACAGTAGTGTCCATCACTATCAAAGGACAGTGCAGCCTACAGTGTTATTATAATGGACAGTGTACAGTAGTGTCCATCACTATCAAAGGACAGTGCAGCCTACAGTGTTATTATAATGGACAGTGTACAGTAGTGTCCATCACTATCAAAGGACAGTGCAGCCTACAGTGTTATTATAATGGACAGTGTACAGTAGTGTCCATCACTATCAAAGGACAGTGCAGCCTACAGTGTTATTATAATGGACAGTGTACAGTAGTGTCCATCACTATCAAAGGACAGTGCAGCCTACAGTGTTATTATAATGGACAGTGTACAGTAGTGTCCATCACTATCAAAGGACAGTGCAGCCTACAGTGTTATTATAATGGACAGTGTACAGTAGTGTCCATCACTATCAAAGGACAGTGCAGCCTACAGTGTTATTATAATGGACAGTGTACAGTAGTGTCCATCACTATCAAAGGACAGTGCAGCCTACAGTGTTATTATAATGGACAGTGTACAGTAGTGTCCATCACTATCAAAGGACAGTGCAGCCTACAGTGTTATTATAATGGACAGTGTACAGTAGTGTCCATCACTGTTCAAACTTTATGGTGAGACTTCCATCCGCATTCTTCATAAATTAATAAAAACAAATTATAACTTACCTATACCATAAGCAGTTCGCTCAAATTTACAAGGGACCCTCTCATTGGTGGCCAAAATGTCGTTAATGCTGAAATAACTTGGGAAATAACTGGGGTAGTGGAGAGTCATTGTTCACTTTATACCCGCGGCCTCCAACCATCCACTCATGACCCGTCTACACTAATAACAGTTGGGAAGTATTTTATACGAGTGTATATATATATATATATACATAGAAGTAATGTTATTTATTTATTTTTTAATTTTAATGTTTATCAGTGGCTCAGACGATAAAAACTAGAAGTAAAAATATCTATAATTTTGTGAACGCGTCTAGCTTCAGATGATTTATATCCTGCTTATATAATGTCTTTTACACTAAACAAAAATTAAAATAAAGGTTTATATAGTTTTACTAAAATATTAAAATAATAAAAATTAATAAAATAAACTAATTTTTTGTTTTAATTAATAATTCTATTTTAATATATTAATCTTAAAATGTAAAATATAGTTGTAATATGAGTCGTAAAAAAACTGTATTCACTCACAGGTGATCTGGTTGAGGCTGTGACTCGGCCTCTTCTCTCCTCGGCCGGTGGCTGTCTGGCCGATGTTTGTGCCCTATAACTATATACTTGTTGTTTCCAGTATTTATCTAATTTTGCTTCAAACTTCTCCACATTCACTACCCACTCAGGTAAGCCATTCCAGTTGTTGACAACCCTACTCGTGAACGAGTGTCTTCTGAGATTTAGCCTCGCTCTGGTTTTGTAGATCTTCTTTGAGTTCCCCCGGGTAGTGTCAGCCTTCCTCATCTGGAACATTCCTGCTGTACATGCCTGGTCTTATATGCCACACACTATCTTGTATGTTTCCACTTGGTCCCCACGAGATCTTCTGTACGCTAGTGTCGGTAACTGTAATTTCCTTAGTCTTTCCTCATAAGGTAAATCCTTGATCTGTGGTACTAGTTTGGTAGCCCTCCTCTGTACATTCTCTACTGCTTCAATATCCTTAATGAGATATGGGCACCAAATTTGATTAGCATACTCAAGGTGTGGCCTAACCAGAGCAGTGTACAGAGCCTTGAATATAGGTGCATCCAGATGAACAAAAGTTCTTCTAATAATGCCACTATTTTATTAGCCTTGTTGATTTTCTCAGCTAGATGGTCAGAGAACGTCAGCTTATCATCGATGACTACCCCTATATCCTTCTCTACAGTGGTCTTCTTGATCGTGGTGTACATATGATATCCCTGGTCAGCAACTTCTGTTCTTCCTATCCTCATGTATTTACTTTTTTCTGGGTGAAAGATCAGCAGCCACTTCTCAGTCCAACCCCTGATCCCATCCAGGTCCTCCTGCAGCGTGTCACAATCCTCATCTCGTTCTATTTTCCTAAAAATCTTAGTGTCGTCCGCATATAGATATACCTCACTGTCGTGTTTAATTGCCTCAGGCAGGTCATTGATAAAAAGGACAAACAGCAGGGGGCCGAGGACAGAACCCTGAGGGACCCCACTAGTGACCTCTCTCCAGTCAGATACTTCTCCATTTACCACAACCTTCTGTTTTCTCTTAGTTAAAAAATTCCTTACCCAATCAAGATATTTTCCATCAATGCGATAATTAGATACTTTTTCTAATAGTCTTTTGTGGGGTACTCTATCAAAAGCCTTCATGAAGTCACAATACACTATGTCCACAGCCTGACTGTCATCGATAATTTCCGTCCACCTGTCTAGTACCCTAATCAACTGTAGGACTGTTGACCTGCCGGAAATGAAGCCAAACTGTTTATTACTAAACAATCAATATTTTTTCATATGGGATATCATCTCTTCCCGTAATAGTGACTCCATTAATTTGCAGATTACACTAGTTAAACTGACTGGTCTGTAGTTTCCTGGTTCACTTTTACTCCCCTTCTTATAGATAGCTGTGATATATGCAATACGCCAGTCCTCAGGTATATTTCCTTCTTGAAAAGAGCTTTCAAACAAGATCCTCAGAGGCTGAAGTAATTCCTCCATCATCTCCTTAATGACTCTTGGATGTAACCCATCTGGACCTGGAGACTTATGTCTTTTCAATTTTTGAATCACCTTTCTTATTTTGCCCTCTGTTATCTCCAGGTGTTGAAGAGCTGGCACGTCTTTCTTGTTGGCTGTTGGTATCCCCCTATCTGATTCCTTGATAAAAACTCGTGGGAATTGCTCTGAGAGTACATCTGCCTTTTCTTGATCATTCACAGTCTTCTGTACTTTTTCCTCATCCTTGTAAAGATCTGCAATTCTAGTTTTTGTTCTTGTTTTTGTCTGTACATACTTCCAGAACACTTTTGGATTTGCCTTAACATTTTTGCAATCTCTTGTTCTTTGCGTTTCAAGATGTTTCTAGTTTCCCATCTGACCTGGTTATTTAATCTCGTGTATTCCTTTTCAGTTTCCAGATACATCTCCCTTGTACATGATCTTTCATTGAACTTCGTTTTCATTATTTTTAGTCTCTCCCACAGTCTCTGTTTTTCTTCACTTTAGCCCAGAGCTTCCTGTTCATAGTTAATTTTTCATTTGTTCTTTTTCTGCTAACCCTCAGTCCTCTGATTATCTTCTTAGGGACACACTCGTCAATGACTGCCTGGAATTTTCTTTTGAACTTACTTTCAGTATCTGGTTCCAATGATAAGTATTGGATCCAGTCCATAGTAAGCCTTTGCTTCATCAGTAGGTAATCTGCTTTTTCATACATGTACACTTATTTTTTACTTTTGTCTTCCATTTCCTGTATGTCACAATGGAAATAAATACAGGCATGGTCACTCTTTCCCAGTGGACTCTCCAGCTTGATATCTCCTACTATAGATTCTTCGTTACTGAACAACAGGTCAAGGGTATTGCCTGTGCTGTCTCCTCTTATCCTGGTGATTTCCTCTATATGTTGAGTGAGAAAGCAGTCCCGTACTTTCTCGATGAACATGGTGCCAACATCATTCAGTCCCATTACAGAAGTATAATTACTCCAATTTATTTGTGGAAGATTAAAATCACCTACAATTATTTTATAAAGCGCATTTTTATCATTGACTTCCTGCATAAGTTGGAGCAAATTAGTCTTATTGCTTTCATCACTATTAGGGCTTCTGTAAATGGAGGTAAATAGTAAATTACCACTACTACATGGCACTTCTATACAGCAATATTCACAAAACTTAGTATCAAGTTCAACACTGTAAAATTTGATTCCTTTCCTAATATATATTAACATACCTCTCCCTTCCTTATTAAGGAGATTTTGCTCTATAATGTCATATCCTTCTAGGTTATATTCTGCTGTAATCCATTCATATCTGTAGTGTTTTGGCTTTACCTCCTGTAAGGCTATTACTTGCGGAGTATTTTCCATCTCCTTCAACTGTGCATTTAACTCTATTAACTTGTCTGAACTCACCACATCCACATTACTAAACATAAGAAATTTACCTACATTAACACTATTTACACTACTGGTATGTACATGTTTCTCCTCTTTGGGCCTCACTACTTCTCTTGGACCCCTATTTTGACGAGTCTTCGCCTCCACGGAGGACCCACCACTCTGTGTCTCCCCTTCCCGGAGTCCATTAAGTTTTTTGCCTCCTGCCATAAGACAGCTTCATGTTCTCTCTCCCTTTTAGTTAAGTCATTGGCTATTCTTATGTCTTGGAATTTCATGTTACCTTGCAGGTTTCTGATGTTTTTAAATAGGTTGGCCTTTATATCTGCAGTAGATAACTTGATTAGCATAGGTCTAGCTTTTCCCTGGATAAATTTACCCAGCCTAATCACTTTAACTATTATCTCCTGGCCACTAGTGATGCCACATTCTTTTATTAGGTTCAGTGCATAAGATTTATCACTCTCAATCCTTTCGCTCATTGTTGGGGATCCAGATTCTGGTGCACCATATACCACTATGTTGTTTTCTCTCATCTTTCTCTCATTTAGTTCCTCTATAAGTTCACCAACAGGCTCTGGTTTCCCTGTGTTGTCTTCCTGCTTCACTTCAGTGGCACTACCTGTTGCCCTGCTAGAATCTACTTTCCCTTCTAAACCCACTGTTCTAGCCTCCAAGGTTCCCAGTCTGTTTTCAAAACCCCTGTCATTCTTAGCATTTGTTTCCAACACATCATTTATTTCAACAGACTTTGCCTCCAATATACCCATCCTGACTTCTATCTCCTTATTCTTATCGTGTTCTTGTGCTGTAAATTCTTTCAGTTTATTTACTTTGCCTTCCAATTCATTTTGTCTGGTCATTTGTTCCACCTGTTGTTGTTCAATTCTTTTTATGTACTTGTGCAGTTTAGCACAACCCTTCTTGCAGTGACTGCAATACCACATCAACACTCCTTCTGCCTCCTCATCTTGCATAAAGTTATATACCTCTTCTGGTAATTTTTCACATTCGATGTGGAACCACACTTCACAAACATCACAGCTAACTGCTTTGTCGCTATCCTTGACTGTTAATCCACATTCTCCACACATTTCGGTGTTTTTCTTTCCTCCATGTTTGTTGACACTTGCCTTCCTCCTCCTGTCCCCTGAGTCCTTGGTCTCACTCATTTTGACTTCTTCTTTATTGTATATACAAAAATTTGATGGGCTTACCTTCCTGTATGCCTCCGTATATTCACAGAACTGCGTACAGGTATCTACTTAATTTCCACTTATGTTCCTTTGTTATTCATAAATTTGGGCAAAATTACAAGAGCTCTATCCTATCCTATCCTATTACCAGGATCTCCACACTCCACCAATATAAAATCCATTTCGTCACCACTAACAGTTGCTGGTATTAGTGACAAATTGTAATTTATTATTTTACACGAATAGAAATTACACATGTATGCAGACGACTCAAGAAGTATTGTTATTATTATACATAAATATTGATTATTTAATAAAGAAAACAAATAAAATATTGGTAAATAAACAAAATACAGAACAGATGAAGATTTATTGTGTTATTACTATACATGAATATTAATTGTATAATAAAGAAAATGATTCAACATTAGTAAATAAACAAAATACAGAATAAATGAATGTGATTTGGCACCAGCGCATAAATCACCGAGCAGAGATGATTGTAGGCGTATTAACAATGTTTTCATTTTCTATTTTCATCTTTAGTGAACTGTCTTAGTGTTTTATTATTTTCTTCACCACTGATCGGCTCGTTAGCGGCTTGGGTGATCGGTTACGTCTCTGTTACGCACTGTTGGCACGTGTTGGGCTTGCATTGGCTCCAGTCTGAGTGCAAGTTAAAATCGTGCACAAGGAAAGCAAATCATGACAAACAAGTCCATCTCTGGAAGCTGTGGGAAGAATTTGAAGAAAAAATATCACCACTTCTAATTTCCTAAAAAAAAAAATTCATTGTGTTCTGCCAAGCTTGCATGAGTAAATTTTGGTTTTTCACATATTGTTTCAGTTAGATGATTGCAGGCGTATTAAATTTTTTTTTTTTTTTGTCTTTAATTAATTGTTTAAGTGAGATGCTTGCATGATCCAATGTATTGTTATGCTGAGGCATAACTTGTAATACATTTTTGGTAAACTAGGTGTTTTGATTAAACATTGGTAAATATTTTCATAAACCACCGAGCAGTGAGATGATTGCAGGCGTATTAGCAATGTTTTTATTTTATTTTTTCATCTTTAATAAATTGTCTTAGTTTTTTTACTATTTTCTATCCCAAGCAACAGTTATTTTCATGAATATGTTGATGGGAATGAACGCGGTGACGAAACGGGTAAAGCAGAGGTGACGAAAGGGGTTAGAAATAGTGGTGATGAAATGGGTTGGTGACAATATGGGCAGACCCCATGGGAGGGTAATCGTTTATATATGAATCCCCCCCTGAACATACTAGGATAATATTTGTCCATTAGCTGTCCGCAGGTTCCTGCCATGTTTACCTGAGGTTATACGCCTCACTTAAAATCAGTTGTCTCTTCCTTGTAGGTTAGGTTAGGTTTGGTTTGTTGGTTGGTTCCTTTGGTATGAGACTAGGCTTTATTTTAGTGTATTTTGGTGTGTTTTACTCAAATTTGACCTTCATTTTTGTGCAAATTAGCAGTCTGTTAAAAATTAAAATATTATTTATATGCAAAAACTGCTAATTTGCACAAGAAATGAAGGTCAGATTTTAGTAAATTGCCAAAAAAAGTAAAAATACAAAAAACAATCTTTATATCAAAACCTAAGAACAGCCAATGGACAAATATTTACCATGGACTATATGTAAGGTTAGGGTATTGTTGCTTTTAATTACCCCACAACTTTTGACGGTGCATTTATAGTATCACACCGGTCTTTATTTTCACATTAAAAATATGTATCTCGTAATGCTTACACAATTCTAAGACATTTTTCTTCTATTATATTTCCACCGGAAATTAAGGATAACCGAGATACTGTACTAATTTTTCAAGATTATTGCTTTCGCTCAGTCATAAGTGTCACCATGATTTCTTTACTTATGGCGGAGGTGGTCTGACCCCCTGCATATGCATCGCTCCAGGCCTCCGATGGGGAGTCCAGGGTTAGTTTAGGTTTTCTTGGTAATATATTTTATGTTATTATTCTAAAAAATCCAATTTGTTGGGGGGGGGGTATCTAAAAAAACACGTGATTTCCAGAGGAAATGAATATCAAATTCGTTCAAAACTCATCAAAATACATAGGAAAAACCCATTTTAAATATCAAAATAAAGACCAGTGCAATACTATAAATTAACCCTTCTGGCTTTTTTAAGTAAACATTTTTCTTCTATGACATTTTCGGCAGAAATAAAGGATTACCGAGATATAGCTACCATTGATTATTATTAAGAAAAATTGTCTGGAAAAAAATTATTTTGTTCTTCTGTGTATTTTTAGTGGCTCCGTGCGTGCGTTTATGCGTTAACACTTAGTAAACATCGGTTCATCTTGTATTGTACAGCATCTGTCCACATTCTGTGTGAAACATTAAGAGACCACTGATGATAGATATAGGGACATGCTCTTCCTGCCCTATATAGTTTAACATAAGTAATACAATGTGTGTATATTTTGGCATAATTAATATGATGTTCAGTTACCAAATATAGTAGGATCAGTGTACCACAGAGCCACACATACCAACCCTCCCGGGACATTATGAGTTGCATGCAGCACTTTGGACGTCATTGGAACCATTCTGGCAGATACAGTACAGTACTTTTATAAGATATATACTGTACATGAGCAGTTATGGATACAAACAGTGGACGACACTATGGTTGACAGGTAAATCAGTTCAGTTTGGATAGACCACAAAAAACATAACTTAGGATCTATTTCCTTTGGGGGAGATATTAATAGGTTTATGTAGATATTTTCTAATCTTTAAGTCGAGTAGTGTAACTTTCTATCACATCAGTGTTTATTTTTCTGAAGCTGTATATTAATGTAGTATATGTTATATTTGAGGAGCACTGAACCATAATAGGACAAGTGCCATTGTGTCATAAAACAATTCATTATGGTGTCTCTCACTAGTGTCAATTAAACCTACACTAACAATGCTACAATTGAACATTTGAACCACTTCAATATCTTCACTGATTCCAAAGTTATGGTAATTTGAAGATTAGCCACAAACTTTAACTATGTTTTTCTGTTTTTCATTTATGGTGCTTCTCCTACCTAGGTTCTGTGCACCTCATTTCATACTGTAGTGCTATAATAAACTACTGTATTGTATAAATATTCACTTAACCTAACCTACACTGTACGTGTACATGTATCCTGTATTATATATGCCACAATTAGTGACTTGATTTTAAGGTAAGGTGGTGTTCCAGTGGAGTGTGCATGAAACATGGCAACAAAATTGCCAGTTGCATCTGGTCTGTATAAATACACCAGAATAACAGCCAACACCACCAACTATGCCAAACGGATGAACCGGCTCGGCAATCATATCTTTGGGGAGGTTGTCCGACCAACTTCCTCTCCGTAAGTCATGTCCTCTCGATATTTTTGTGAATATATATATATATATATATATATATATATATATATATATATATATATATATATATATATATATATATATATATATATATATATATATATATATATATATATATATATATATATATATATAACAGTGAAGGCTCCATATATGACTTCTCTCTATATATAGTTTGTTAGATGGGGGTGTCACGTCTAACAGACCCCTGATAAAATGGGCTTTCATCACTACAGTATAAAGTTTGTTAAATGGAGGATTCACTGTATGTGTGTGATAATAATTTATGATGAAAGATGATAGATTATGATGATGAGTTATGACTTATTGTAAATAGTAAATCTCTATGATGAATTTATTATTGTAGGTCAATGAGAGTTGTAAAGATGTTTAGCGAGAAGCCATTAGACCTGCGACCAGAAATCACGGACTACTACCCGCGTCACAACGAAACTCACCGTCTGATGACTCTTCTCAGAAATGTATGTATGTACATATGGATGTTGTGAAAAGTTAAGGAAATTCTGAATGATCTTGATCATAATCATTTTTTGTTGTACAGTAAGTACTGTACTCGTTTAACGTTGTGGTTCCGTTGCTGAAAACTGCAACGTTAACGGAATCACTTTCCCCTTAAGAAACAGATAAAATACGGGAGTTATGTTCCCCATCCTCCCTTTGCCCCATAAAATACATTACAGTATATATACAGAAATTCAGTGGCATTTTTTTAGAAAATAGTATATATATATATTGATAAAATCACTGGGACCTTAGCTTTCGTCTTTATTCAAGACATCTTCAGAGGCAACTGGATTACATGGATGTCTTGAATAAAGACGAAAGCTAAGGTGCTCCGTTGTTTCCCTTTTCCCGTGTGATTTTATCAAGATTTATCTTATCCACGTTTTCATTGTGGATCTACATGAAATATATATATATATATATATATATATATATATATATATATATATATATATATATATATATATATATATATATATATATATATATATATATATATATATATATATATATATATATATATATATATACATATATATATATATACAGTATATATATATATATATATATATATATATATATATATATAAACTAAATCATTTTGTATTTTATTCACTGATGGGCAGAGGTGGAGCAAGTGTGTGGTGGGTAGTGGAGAGGAGGGTGGCAAATCACCGACACCCGGCGGGTGGCTCCTCCTCCCACTCTGACTGGGGTTCCTCTTCCATTTTTGTAGCAAGGCTAATGGTCTTACATTGCTTCTTCACAACACTAGCATCAGTAGCATTTGATGGGTGCTTGGAAGCCATTTCAAATGGTTAGAGTACAGTATTAAGAGCAAAAACACTTAAACACGCACGAACGCTGTGGAAGCCTAACAAAGACTGGTGAGAGAGAGCGTAGCGCGCCAAGATGAGAGAGGGTGATGTGCCATACAAATTAGTCCGTGACGGTTATACCGAATCGGTGGGACGTTGTACGAATCATGGGTATCTAAAGAGTAGCGACGTTATAACGAAACAACGTTGTTGGGGGCAACATTAAATGAGGATTTACTGTAATTCATCTCAGATTAGATTAGATATTATAAATACGTAAATATTCAAGATAATTTTTTCATACACTGTACAGTAAAACCTCGCTAAGCCGGATCACACTAAGGTGGACCTCTCTTGATCCAGACAAAATTATTTGAACAAAAAAATGAAATTATTTGTTGTAAGATGACATGGTCCCTCACAAATATGTGCTCAATATGGAATTTCAAAATGCTCAGACTCAGTGACTGCAAGCCTCTTGCAGTGAGAGGCATGTCCAGCTGGATCTGCCTTCCATTTTTTGTGGTTAGTGTACAGTTCTTTGTGTATATTACTTTTTTTAATTAAAAATATGTACAGTCAACCCTCACTTTACGCGGTTAATGTAACCCGCAGGGTCCCGCGTAAAGTGAATAACATAACATATGGGATTAATTGAAATAGAGTCCGGGCCGACCCCCAAACTCCACTTTTTGACGACACGCAACTATGTTGTAGTAAAAATTTTATCTTAACTTTATGATGGTATGAAAAAACAAGTAATATAGAAGAAGTTAGGTTAGGAAAAATAAAGGTTAACATAGGAAAAATAAAGGTTAGATTAGGAAAAATAAAAGTTATGTGGAACACTTACGTTAGTAGAAGAGATGGGTCGGCATACGGGGATGGGGAGGCTGGGTCCGAGGCAGAGGGCAGATTACTGGCCCTCAGGTGAATCACCATTACTAGGTGAATCACCATCACTGTCACTTACAGTTGTCAGGGCTTCCCTGACAAATCCCTCAAAGTAATCTTCACTGTCACTATCACTGGCATGGGCTGGCTGTGGTGGGTTGCGGGCGAAGAAATCTGTTATGCTTTGCTGACGGCTGGTGTTTATGTTGTCGTGATACACCTTGATGTAGGGCTCCATAGTCTGCAACAGCTGGGTAGTGAAGATTTCATACCTGTTTGCGTCAGGGTCGTCGGAAAGGAGGAGCTTGGCTTTCTCGATACACTCGATGGCACCCCTAACATTACTATGGGATAAGTGTTGTTCTTCTTGGGATGACGCACCACCTGCCTCTTCACTGACGTCGTCATCATCATCATCTACCATCTCCTCGGTAGTCACATCAGGTTCCATTATCACCTCCAGGATGTCGTCGTTGGTGGTCTCGAAGAAGCCTGGAACTGTAACAGTCTGCGCAGCTTCTCTGGCAAGGTCCACTGCTACTGCAACAGTCTGAACCTCACCAGTCACAGATTGACTCCTCCTCTCACCTGGTATTCCATGCAACACATGTCTCCATGCGTGACGAATTATAGCAATAGACAGCTGATCCCATGACTCCACCAAGACGTCCACAGCTTTCTTGATGTTAAATACTCTCCAGAATTGTTTGAACAGTATTTTTTGCTGTGCCAACTGTTGATCCTCATCTTCTTCGCTCTTGCTATCGGTGGTGGTGTCACTCAGGTTGCGCAACTCTTCCCTGGTGTTGGTGTAGTCGTTCAGGAGTTTGAATTTTTTCGTAGAGAATGCAGCTTTTACATTACAGATTAACTCTTGGTCCATGGGCTGTAATATAGACGTAGTGTTGGGAGGAAGGAAGACCACTTTTACGTTGGGGTGACGATCTAACAGTAGGGGCGAGTGTCCTGGTGCGTTGTCCAGCAGCAACAAAATCTTGAATGGCACATTCTGTTGCTCACAGAATTTCTTTACATCGGGAACAAAACAGTCATCAAACCAGGAGAGGGACAGTGTAGAGAACATCCACGCCTTACGTGCGGTCAGCCAGTGGACATTTAGCTTGGTCATGTCCATGGTTTTGTAGGCGTGCGGCTTGCGTGCTGTGTGGATCACCGATAACTTGAGCTTACTGGTACCGGAGGCATTGGTGGTAAACAGGACGGTGATGCGTTCCTTCTGCATCTTCCGGCCCCGAATCTTGCTGGCATTCTTTACAACGAAGGACTTGGAAGGTAGCTTTTTCCAGAAAAGACCAGATTCGTCCATGTTAAACACCTGGTCGTCACTGTACTGTCCTTCCTCCATAATCTCACGTAAAAACGGAGGAAATTCCCTAGCCGCAGCACGGTCAGCACTCGCTTCTTCACCACCAATGTTTATATTGGTGATCTTGTTCCGGATCTTAAACCTCTGTAACCACCCAGAGGAAGCATTAAAGGGTTTGGGCTCTGTAGTTCCCATCTTTCGTGCCACTGCAATGTACAGTTAACGTGCGTAGTCCTTAACAGAGCGCGTGTCGACCGCCATGTTCCGTCGCGCCTGACGCACCAAGTACCTAACAAGTAATTTTTCTGTCTTGAGAAGCACCTGGTTGTGAAAATACTTGATCATAGAAGCACCTGTAGACTTTGTGATCTTCATGTGCTCTTTTATCTTGGCTGCATCCTTCTTTATTGTTCGAATCGTAGATTCATTCACACCATGCTGGCGCACCAAATCAACCTGCCTTGTTCCTTTCTCCAACTCTTGGATGATGGTATACTTCACCTCGTAGCTTAAGGAACGTCGTGTCTTCTTTGGCTTAGTGCCGCTGGGTCCAGGTAAGGAAAGGTTTCTCTCTGGGGGTGGTGGTCCGGCGGAAGCCATTTTAGAGAACAATGGATGCACGTTTACACGGTCTGGCGTGGAGGGATGAAACTGGCGCGGCTAGGTCAAGGATCATCTTTCCTCCCTCCCTCCCTCCCCCAGGTGGACACGTCATAATACTTTAAGCCAATTACAGCTGGCAGCAGAGGGGGGTAGGGATGCATGGCCAATCACAGTCCGATACGTCATATGACGTCAGTGATAACGCAACAAAGACACACACTGCGCAACCCTACCGCGCGGCTTGCCCAAGCGGAGGGGGGAGAGGCGAGGAGCACAGGCAGGCAGACGGGTGGGGCGAATCTAAAAATAGCGTCGCGCCGGACACTCTCCGCGTAATAGGGTTCACGCACCGTGTAATGTGAGCACGTTAGGTTCTGGCAAGGCACTGCGTTAACGTGGAAACGCGGAATGTGGGACCGCGTAAAGTGAGGGTTGACTGTATTTCATTCATAAAAATTGGATACTTTGGTCTTGTACTTGTTTTTTTATTTAAAATACAGTAGGTCTTTTTTTTTTTACAAATTTGCTCTAAGGTTGACAGCCTCTTATCCCGGACACCCTTTCCCACCCAATTAGTCCCCCTTGGCAAGGTTTTACTGTGCTGAATGGAGGAAACCCATTTGTAGTGTCAAAATAAGGCATATGGTGACTACACTTTGTTATACACATTGTTTTTTTTTGCTCTTTGCTGTCTGGTCTTCTTTATTGGCCCATATTGTTTATATCCAATATAAATTTTCTGATACATAGTACTGTACAGTTGATTCTTTTGAGTGTATTGTATTCAGTGGCGTAGCTAGAGTGTGTGCCGCCCGGGGCGGCCCTTGAGTTTGCCGCCCCCCGTGCCCCCACAAAAAATACATATTGCACAGTGACTCACTCTTATATATATATATATATATATATATATATATATATATATATATATATATATATATATATATATATATATATATATATATATATATATATATATATATATATATATATATATATATATATATATTAAATAGTTTGTGTACCATTATAATATTACTGTACTTTCACATACTCAAATATAGTATGCTTTAAATACACCCCAAACATACTTAAACTTTATAAGTAACAGTTAAACAAAAAGCAAAAACGACATATAGGATAGGGAAAAAAGTAAAAAGTGTAAAAAATTAGGACCATCTTTATTTCTGAAATGAAAACTACAACTTTCTACTAAGTAACTTTTTTTGTTTTTTTGTTGGCAAATTCTTCAATGACATTGTCAAAAACTATTTCATCTGTCAATTGTCGCTCTATAGACAGTATGGCAAGATTTCTCAACCGCAAGGTGCTCATAGTAGATCTTAAGTAATTCTTGATCAGTTTTAGTTTCGAAAAACTCCTCTCACAGGTAGCAACACTAACAGCAATTGTGAGGAAAATCCTCAGCATTATTACTATATTTGGAACCGAGTTCCCAAGGTTATACTTTTGAATAAACTGCAAAAGTTCAAGGGGGCCTTCTTTCCACGTCTGTATTCTGTTTTTAATAGTTATAGCAGCAACAGCAACAAAATGCTGAAGTCTTTTTCTCTCAACTTTATCAATGTCGTCGTGATCGTGATCTATTTGACACTCATATTTATCATCAAAAGATTCAATGGGGTAAGGAAGGCATATTTCTCAGCAAGTTCATGAAGCTGTTGAAATCTCAAAGTTATTTCTTGGATCACTCTGTCCAGCGAAGAAAACATTTCTCTCCTCAATTCAATGTCGTATGGCAATTCAGCATCTCGTGATCCTTCACCAAACATTTGTTTCTTCTTTTTGGGTCGACGCTGACGCTCCATGACTATCCCCAGATCATTGCAAATTTCTTTGGCATAGTTAACTCCATTACTCACTAGCTTGTCCCTGTTTTCAACTAGAAATGTTTCTAATGCCCTGAGTTTTATATCACATTGTTGTATGTTCAAGCCCTTGGTTTGGAGGTAAGTCTGTGTGTCGTTAATTTCTAGAAGGACGGGTCCCCACAGGCCAAGAAAGCACAAAAAGGAAAATGATTGCAACACACCAAGTAGAATACCAGCATCTGCCCTGGTAGCTGTATTTTCTTCTTCACCAGTTAACTTATCTAGGGCACTTAAGATTTTTGAGAAATGTTTCTTTACAACACTTACAGCTTCTCCCCTCGCACTCCACCGAGTTTCTATTATGCGCTTGACACTTTGACCAGTGACTGAAGTTAGAACATTCCAGCGATGGGTTGATGAAGAAAAAAATACAAACAAACGTTCCACACATCCAAAAAAGGTAACAGAATTCACAGCAACAGAAGCTGCATGAACACCCGCCAAATTCAGCGAGTGATTTGTACAAGCGACAAATTCTGCTTTTTTATTAATTTCCTTGATACGTTTCTGAACACCAGTATGAACACCAGCCATCACCGCAGCATTATCATATGCTTGCCCTCTACAATTTTGAATATCAATTCCGTCTTTCTCTAATTTTTCCAAAATCATCATTGAAATATTCTCGGCGGTTTTACCTTTTGTTTCAATGAAATCGACAAATGATTCCACAACCTTCACTTTATCTCCATCGATCATAACATAGCGTAAAACTTGGCTCGTTTGATCCTTATGTGAAATATCAGGAGTGCTGTCGAATATCATGGAAAAGTACTTTGCTTCTTTTACTTGCTTGATGACTTTGCTTCTTACGTTTTCTCCCAAAATTTCTATAAACTCGTTCTGAATAGTAGGAGACAGATAGGAAGTAGCAAACAGCTTGATCTAAAATCACGATACAATGACACTAGTATCAATGTAATACAATGGAAATGTAAAAAGTAGCAACTTAATCTAAAATTACAGACTCAGAGTACAGTGAAAATGGATGTCTGACATAAGCCCCCCCGACGAAAGCCCCCCAGACGAAAGCCACCCAGACAAAAGCCCCCTACTTTGATCGGGGTGGCTTTTGTCTGACAACCCTAACCCTAACCTAACCCAACCTAACTTAACCTAACCCAACCCTAACCAATAATTAACCACAGAGAAGAACAGTATATTTTACCCTCAACTATTTAATTATGTCCGTAACTTTTGAAAGCCCTTACTGTTGTCAGACAAAAGCCACCCCGATCAAAGTAGGGGGCTTTTGTCTGGGTGGCTTTCGTCTGGGGGGCTTTTGTCGGGGGGGCTTTTGTCTGTACCCCAGTGAGGATAGTGTCTTAGTATAAAATCGCAATGCTGTGAAACAAAATCTTAATATTTAATCTCAGTACCGCAGCAAAAGTCACATCAATATTTTTTAACCAATACTTTAATATTTCTTACCTTATAGTATTATGTCTTCCAACGAAGTAAATAACTGGATCGAAAACACAAGAGAACTTAAAAGTCGTCTAGCCTCCCCTCGTCTTGTCACGATGGAGACTTGTGCAGAACTGAAGTGAATTGCTTGTAACTGGTGGATTGGTCGGCTGTACATGAACTGATATGACCCGAGACTGCATGGTTTTGCAGCTACTGGAGACGTTAATCCTTCCCTTTGTATCGGCGGCAAGTTAATCCTCGTCGTGTCTGACCTAACACCTGACCCACACCACATGAGCTCACTGGCGTACTTGTTTGAAGTTGTTTCCTTAATCCTCAACAGGTTACAGGTTGTGTGTGTGGGGGGGGAGCATAGCAAGGGTGTACGTAGCTCATGACGTGGCCGTGATGATGTGGGTCAGGTGTTAGGTCAGACACGACAAGGATTAACTTGCCGCCGATACAAAGGGATGGATTAACGTCTCCAGTAGCTGCAGATATGGGTGATGAGCAAACCCAAAAGTGCCGCCCGGGGCGGACCGCCCCCCCCTAGCTACGCTAGTGATTGTATTGGTTCACCATCTCTCTTATCAGGCATTCTATCGCCTGCCATACTCACAAGTGACGGCACATTCACCTGCTGTGTGGGAATAAAGTGACGGCACATTCACCTGCTGTGTAGGAATACCCTGGTTATCACAGGGGGAGATGCATTCCTAAAAGTCATTCCCAGTCAGCAACTTTCACTACATATTTTGTACTGTAGTTGTCCTGTTGACCACAGACCCAGTTCTACCATTATTTCATGGCATTCTTATGTTAATCACTTCATACAACAAAATGCTGTAATGATAATCCTAAAATAACTGGTGGTTGTGTGACCCTGAGGAGTTGTCAGTCCAGTATTTTCAGTAAAAAAAAGATGAAAACACCCTCACACACAATGCTTCCTTGGAACTTAGAGTTTTGAACTTTAAGATGTTGAACAAACTGCAGTGTATTTTATCAACTTGGAGTGTGGACATGTTGTAAGATCTCGGAGAGGATAAAAGTAAAAAAAAAAGTAAAAATAATAATCTGCATTTTTGTCATATTTGCTGTGAGTTACAGTCACTTTTGAAGCGTGGCAGTCAAGTGAATACAGCTCTCGCCTCCTGTTCCGGGATCAGTGGTTTGATTCCCAGGCGCTCTCACTCAGTTCACCAAGCAGTACTGGCCATGCTGCCTCCTTGTGTACCAAAGGTTTAGTGTACAGTATCCACACTGCCCCTAATGGGCAGTCATGCCTATGGGACCCTCTTTCACTGCCACTTGGACATGTTGCTGGCATGGTGGAAGACTTAATCACTTATAATTGTAACTATAATCATTCTTGTTTCAGTACGGGTTGTATCGTGATGAGCATCAGGACTTTAATGATGAGATGAAGAGACTAAGAATACTACGTGGAAAAGCCAAGCCAAAGAAGGGAGAGGGAAAACGATCAAAGAAATAAATTATGATTCATGAACATAATTGTATAAATATCTTGATAGCCATGTAATAAAAAATTTAAATACAATAACATGTCAGATTATTTACATTACTATAGACTTATGAATAATACACTATATTAACCGTCTTGTGCATCATGATGCAGATCCCATCAAAACATTGGGTAGCACTATTTGCTCCGGTGATAAGAATTGTGTTATTGAACTTTAAAAAATTCGCAAAATTTTTTTTTTCAAGATAATTGTATCATAGATAACTGTGCGATCTTGGGAGGAAAGCTTCCAGAAAGTATCAAAGTGTAGGTGGAGTTCTGCTGTCCATCAGTTTCCTCCCATCAGCCATACTGGTAGGTCGCAGCTGTCTCTTTATTTCCTCCCTCACAATTAGTTGTATCAAAATTCCAACACCACCAATGAGAAGCTCCTAAAATTTCGCTTCTATAACTATCTATTAATTTACCTTAGTTTTTGTTTAAAAAAAATTCAAAGATATGGTGTGAAAAAAAAAAATTCTTTATTCGGAGTGAAAAACTAGTCTTGTTCTCGTCTTATTTATTCATTTTTTTTATGTTAAAGCCAAAACAATAACCAAAGCCACTGATATAAAGCAAAAAAAAAAAAAAAAAACATTTAGAGGATAAAATGGCAGCAGAATAAAGATGACCAGACCTCACACAAGTGGTCCCCTATGACTTTTGTCGTGGTGACAAACTTAACTTACTGTGTACACAAGAGGCTTAAGAAGTAACAGTACATAATATTTCTGACAAGAAAATACTGTAATGTATTGCATTATTTATGTTAAAGCAATATAACTTTACACAACAGTATATACATTTAACGTTAAGATAAACATTATAGTAAATTATGGACTGCAATACCACACTACCATATGTCTCTTGCCTCCTGTGTGGTGAAGGTATTGGTTTACTCTTTTATGTTGGAGATACAGTATAATATTACAGGAAACTTTGTGGTACAGTATAGTATAAGTGTGTTTGTGAAAATGGGGCACTAAAACAGTGTCCTGTATGAAAATCTGACTACTGCCAAAATGTGGAAATGAAGAGAGCCAGGGGCAGGCCAAGAATGACATGGGGAGAGTTTGTAAGAAATAACAGAGTCAAGAACCTGACCGGAGAGTGTGTGCAGCCTGGAGAGCTGCCATCAGGTAATTCTGGCTAAGGTTCACTAGTGTGGATAATGGCTGTAAAGCATTGATGATGATGATGATGATTCCAGACCTGCTATGTATGTGGCATTGAAGTTATTAATTTATCACAAAGGTTGAAGAATTTTATCAGTACCTTATGTGATACTAAATATAACATGGATAATATCGTGGCAGGACATATGGCCGAAGGACATTTGACCGAACGGACATCGAGCAGACGGACATTTGGCCGAACGGACAGTAGACCGAACAAACATTTGGCCGAATGGACATATGGCCTTAATTTTTTTTTTCTTCTTTGCAATGTATTTTTTGCACATTTACTAAAGGATAAAAGATATTAATTGTAATCTAATTGCTTTATAAAAATTGCTTCAGTCTTGTGCTTAATATCTGGTAGACGTCGGAATAATTGTAATCTAATTGCTTTATAAAAATTGCTTCAGTCTTGTGCTTAATATCTGGTAGACGTCGGAAACAATCAGCATTATTTTCCCCAATTTCAATTTAACTAGTGAATTACAAGGACAGAGAGGTTTATGTACACAGGGTGACCTTACAAAACATGGTCAGGTCAAAAACATGACATCCGCTAATCCACACACCAACACCACCACAAACACAAAAGAAAGGGCGACGTAACTAATCACGTTAAGTCAGGTGAAGTTTTTAGCCATGCTCCAAACCAACCAAACGTTAGCCCTGCTTGCCTGGACTCGGATGCAGTCGCTCTTCAGAGGTTGTAAAGGTAAGCAGATATTTTTGTTGTTGTTGTCCATTCGGCCAAAAGTCCGTTCGGCCATTTGTCCGTTCGGTCTATTGTCCGTTCGGCCATTTGTCTGTTCGGTCTATTGTCCGTTCGGCCATTTGTCTGTTCGGTCTATTGTCCGTTCGGCCAAATGTCAGTCGGCTCAATGTCCGTTCGGTCAAATGTCCGTCGGCCATCTGTCCGGGAGCCGATAATATTATGCCAACATTGTTCACTGTCATTGTATTAACTTTACTGGACCTTACACACTCCAGTCACAGGTCAGGGAGTACATAGTTGACTTATACACCTACCACGCCCAATACCCAAGAAGCCACAAGTGCCTAAACTTGTGTATACAACATTTTTCTAATACTGTACTGTACAGGGTATGTATGTATGTATGTACAAGTATTAATTTATAGATTATAAGTACAGCCTGCTGACAAACATGGTGACTTTTATTAGTACTGAAAATCAAATTTAGTATGTAATGTGAAATTGTGAACTGAATGAAAACCTTGTAATTTTACATATTTGCCTGGAGAGAGTCCATGATAGCAAATCATGTGTGTATTCAGTTGTTTGCCACAAACATAAAGTAGGTGTAAGGGACCTTTGTTTGGGCATGATACCAGCAGCAGATTGATCCAGACCATGGTGAGGTCAGCAAGACTATGTTTTTTTTTATAATTTTTCACCAATTATCAACTTACTAGCCGTTCGAGCAGTTGGTCTAGCCAGTGTTAGTACAGGAGGAAGCTGGGGACTATGTGCTCATGATACACAGCTGCCTTACCTAATATCCAACAAGTTACCTTGGTGGAGCAACACCCTAAACTTGTGAAGCTGTGTATGAGACATTAATTAGTATTTAGCTACACGGTAGGTACAGTTGGCCACAGCTCTGTGTTCTCACATTACCGATTCATTCATAAAAGGCTTCCAATGTTGCCACATGTTTGGAGAACCCAATGAGGGGTGGAACACTATACTACCTGTAGGCAAATGTACATACAGCACAGTACTATGTAGAAATTTAAAGTATAACTTACTTGCACACCTGATGAACTGACGAGTTAGGCAAATCTGACTTTGAAATAGCTTAGTATTATAAGGTGTTAAAATCAATTACACTGCTTTCCTGTTTTGTACGAAACTCTGGAAACAATTTGCCTGAATGACTCTCCGTCTTGATTCTGTGTGGGAAGTTCATCCCCCTCCCCAGCTTATACACCTATAGGCACAAGCTTTACATGTCTAGTGGGGGAAGTGGCTTCTAACTCCATGAATCTCCCCATTGGGGATATTTCACTGAAGTTGCCCTAACCCATGTTTTAAAATGCAATTAGTAAATTAATGAACTTAATCACTTATTTGAGTTAAATTAACTAATTCAACACTCAGATAGTAAGTGACCTGGTAGATTTATCAGTGATGTTTAAAAGCCTTGACTTTGACCATCAGTCCTGTGCAGTACAGTACAATGTTCATGTTTGTTTGTTATTTACCACTGCTCAAAGTAAAATTCTTCTAGAAAATTTAGTGATTAAAAGATCATTGGTAACATGAGAGCCGTGCCACAGTAATAACAGTTGTTCCTTATTTGAAGAAAAGATGGATGATATCTACCGCTAGAAGGATCATGTAATCAAAAACTTTTTAGTTCAATAAATGTTAAATGTTCTGCAACTTAAGTAACTTTGATGGCTGTAAATTTTATACAATACTGATAATATTTACAATTTCAAAATATTAATACCTTGTAATTAACCGATTCTTTATTGCCATGAACAATATTGCCCGATCACATTTCACATTAGATAAAAACTTGGGAATATCAACTGAAATTGACATATAATGAAAAAGATTAAATGCCAATAGAAAACCAATGAACAATTTACTCTTCAGATAACATGTAGTAATAACCTAACATAACCTAACCTATCCCAGGACCACCAGCACAAATCTCTGTTTAGTTATAATGTATGTTTACATTTCTGTTGGTAGTACTTTTTTTGTCAGGACCTATTTTATAAATAAAAGAGTAAACCAAATTATAAAGAAGAGAGATAAAACAGGTATAAAGTGTTAAAATTTTTGATTAAAAAGAGTAGATGGCTTTTTTCTTTCTTACAAGATAAAAACAATATCCCTGGACCCAACACAGTACAGTAATGGCATGTAAAACTAAACATTGTAATAAGAGAGGAATTATTTCTTGCTCTTTTTTATATGGGCATAAAATACACAATGTGATGGTCATCATTAAAGGAAATTATCTAAATAAGTATTAAATAAATATGATAAACAGACCATAAAGGAGGCCAATTCTTACAAATAAATCATTACCAATCCACCCGGGAGGAGATGTAACCAAGAGGTGCGATGTACTGCTCTTGAACAAAGACCTATTAATTCACTGCCTTCTACAAATAAACAAAAATGACTCAAATAGTTCAATGTAATATCAAACTTACCAGTTAAATAAGTACAGTAACCCTCTCACAGCTGAACATGGCAAGGAGTATATAGTCTCCACGTAGTCATTATCCACGCTTGCGCGGGTCAGCCTACACACACAAAATGTTTTTACTGTTTTAGTCAGCAAAATATACAACCAAAACTGAAGCCAAATTAGACTTTTACGGTCTGACTAATTTTGGTTAAAATCTAAAAAAAAATAATAATTAATTAATATTAATATTATTTTTACCATAAGAAATACAGAACAGTGTTTACTGGTATAAAATATATTACATTTTAATGCAATACTGAAACTGTAATACTGTACACAACATAATGATAATGATTACTGTATAGTTGTCCAATACTGTACTATGTACGACTACTCAAATTAGTTATATTTTTTCATCACAATTACATCAATACATAATAGGGCTTATATTGTTCTTGATTCACATGACTATCACTGGCACAGCAGCTTTTATATATATAGTATTGTGCAGCAATTATGAATAGCAAAATAGATGATTAACTAAAGATAAGAACTCAATCCATCTACATTAAATTAAATACTAACTGCATTTATTATTCATAAGCTTTATTGTCATCAAATATTAAATGGTAAACAAAAATGCAGTTTATATCTTTTGAACACAACTTTTCTCTGGGCTCATTCATAAGTTTCTCAAGATATTCATTTTTGAGACGAAAATTCTCTATGGACTAAAATCATTATAATAAACAATTATTAAATACTATCATACCTCTTATATCGGACAAGACACTTTCTTGATGCTGAGGGAAATATCCGTTAAAAGAGGCCTTTATAACATGGTGCTTATGGAGATGTATTCTTGCTAATAGTGAAATTTTTCAAAATGATACATAACTCCTCCCTTTACACACTGTACAATACTACTATTTTCTCAGAGAATGACTTAATAAGGATTAAATGTTCCAAAATAGGTCATAAACATCAGAAATGTTGCAATTACTTAGAAGTACACGTGATTTTGCAGCGCTGTCTCCGTACAAAAAGTAAACATTAAGCGGCAAGTAAACCACACCAGCGCAACAATAATAAAACAAAAAAAAAAGACTGTTACGAGGTGACAATGCTTAAATTTTACATTTCAATGAAGACTTTGTTAGCATCGGTAATAAATGAAACTAAATTTAATAAATAACACTCGCCAGTTCATTTTTTTGGGTGCTTGATGCGTGGTTTACCACCGCTGCCTCACTCCTACTGCTTTGACCCAATGCTTGCCTGCCTCAACCCTTCGTATCACTTTCATTTCACGTCCATAGTACAGTAATGACTTTTCTGGGCACCTTGGTTGGTTAACCAACACACTCACTTGTAGGCCATTTCCCAGATATACTGGGCATAAAATGTTCACAAAACACATGTAGATAGTGAAAATATGAAGAGACCTCCTGCGATGTAATGGACACGAATCTTGACAGGCTACTGTTTATGTTCTGAGACGGTTGCTGATTGGCTTAGAGGAAGTAAACAACAAAGATAGCGGCAGATTATATCGTTGGTTATTTTTCACTAATGTTCGATTGATTTTTTTCTAATGAAACTATAATTACCATTATACAGTATTTGTTAAATTAATGTTTTCTTCCTGTCCGTGAAACGAAATTCCGTTGGCCGAGGCACCGTTAAATGAGGTATGATAGTAGAAAACTGTAATGTTCCTTCATATGTACTGTATTACTAATAGAACATGCTTAAAACTTTACTTAAAACCAATGTAAAACAACTATGTGCACTGTAACATCACTAACAGGCCAATGGATGAACTAGGATCCTCCACTTCGTTCTGCTGTGCTGGAAATTACTGCAACCTAACTAAAAGGATAACATCGGCTTTAAGAGAGAGGAATTATTTGAGAACAACACGAGCGACTCCCAGAAATTCTACCATGAGAAACACCGGCTTAGACAAAGATTCAGTTTGACGTGGTTGAGTCCTGCAGTGACAATACAAGCTGCAAAATAATACAATCCCTACTGTAAACCCTAACAGTCATCTACTTCCTTCCCCATCCACCTGTTTCATCTATGCAAGACACTCGACTAATTCCTACATCATATGAATGCTTGATCATATAATATAGTGAAAACTGTGTGGCTGGCTGCTGCTGTTCAATACACCGGCACAAAGAATCACGTTGTGTTCTCAGGGTAATAAAACCTCTTGACTTCCTCTATAGCTTTACACCATTCTAGGGCATAGCCATTGGGATCTTCCAGATAATATGTTCGGTTAGGCTGCGGGGAAGAAACAAACATTACAATTAACTCACAGGTATGGCACTATAATATTTAATTTACTTCTTCACTGTTGTGTTAATTAATAGTACGAGGCAGCGATAATTACCGTGTGCACAAAAAATGTCTTAAAATTCTTGGCCTCGGGCAAGATGGTGGAACACCAGGGAATCTGACCCTTCAGGACCATATTAGCAGGATCTACGTAGTAAAGGTGAGGCCCAGTCGTCAGGAGGAACATACGTCTCCTGGGAAACAGACCCTGAAAACAAGGGATGATAGTAATGTCAAGTATAATTTAATTGATCTCTATCATCAAACAAATAATGTAAGATCTGCAAAAAGCTTTACATGTACAGTCAACTACTAAAGTCCATTCCCCTCTCCACCTGAGAACTATGATTAACCCTTTGTTTTCCAAGGGGCTAATTCCTTCCTTTTTCTCCTACTAACATACCTTGCGCTTATCCATGAGACCCTGTTTCAGAATAAGGTTGTTTTCCACGAATTTGTGCCATTTGTTCTCACGTTCCTGGACAGCCAGTCTTAATATAAATTCTTCCTGGCTCACATCAGCCATATTTTTCTTTCCTGTAAAGATCATACACATGGATTAAAGGCCCTGTACAATATATATCAATGATAATAAATGTTGTCTTCAATAAAAACCACTTCAGCATTAAGAATTAAAAAAATGTATGGCCTGTGTAAACAGTATTAAAAATAGTGTACAGTATACTGTACAGCATGCCCTTTATGTGTTTGCCCTTAGGACAATTATTTCTTTTACCTGTATTGTATATATGTGTGTGTGTGTGTGTGTGTGTGTGTGTGTGTGTGTGTGTGTGTAGACACATACAAATAAATAATAATGGGAAAATCTTCTGACAAATAATCAAAAACTAATTTATTAAAAATGTTGAATCTACCTTCATGTCTACTCCGTGCTTGTTAATAATAAAGCACGGAGTGGACTTGAGGGTAGACTCAACACTTTTAATAAATTGCTTCTGATCATTTGTGAGAGAATTTTCCCATTATTATTTATTTGTATGTGTGTGTCTACACACACACATATACTGTATACAATACTGCACATGTAAAGGAAATTACTGTCTCTAGAACGAATGACTCCCTGTCCCGGCCGCAAAAATGCAAGCAACTTTAAAACTACCCTTAGACATTCTTGGGTACATCCAGGGTGTCATCCGCAAATAATCGAGGTCTGCGAATTAAAAATCCACAAATTTGAAGGGCATGCTGTATTAAGATTACCAAAACTTAAAGAGAAATACTTGAAATGAACAAAAAAAAAATAGATAGTTTGGTCATACACAGTAATTAGGGATGAAGAGATAATAACATATATTAAAGGGCAAAGGTGAGGGTAGGAGGGCCAGGGGAAGGCAGAGACTGGGGATGTATGAGTGAAAATAAAAACTGGGTCCCTAGAGAGATACAAAACATTAGAGGATTGTTAACAACAGCCCAAGAATGTTTAGAGTGGAGGACTGTGGTCGCCAACCCTCAGATATGAGCAAGGTACTATGATTGAATGAGATAATCACACACATGAAATCTGATTATTGGAATAAACATTATGATTAGTGGCTTGGGTGAAGGACATATGGTGGAAAATAGATGTGTGCTGTCTGTAAGAAAGGTATTGGCAGCAACTCAGTAATGTACAGTTAGTGTGGAAGGTGGATACACAAGAGGTGCAGTGGTATAAATGGAAGACTGCAGAATTTGGCTGACTTTCAGTGCAGTGTTGGACTGTGTTGATGAGTTCTGCTACCTAGGTGACATGAACAATGCTGGAAGTGGTGTTGTACCTATCTTAGTTGCAAGAGTCAGAAGTAGCTGAAGGAAGTTTAGGGAGTTGCATTCCTTCTTTCATAGCAAAGATTGATTGATTGATTGTGGTAATTACATCCCTGGCGACGCAGCAACATAGGTCATATGTCGCCAAATTAAAATAAAAGCTTAGACGTCTAAACTAAAATAATGTAAGGTATAAAATAAGGAATAGTATAGAACTTTCATAAAAAAAACATTGAAATGTTAATAGATAAAAATCAAAGCTTAATAGCAAAGAGGACCTTCTCCTTGTGTGAGAGGAAAAATGTATGTAACTGGCATGAGAAGTGTCTACTTGTTGTGTGGTACTTAAACATGGGCAGTTAACAAGGACCTGCAGAAGCTTAAATGAGCTGAAATTAAAATTGATTAGGTTGAATGTGAACAGGAGGAGAAGAGGTAAAGATAGGCCAAGAATTGTATGGGGAGAGACTGAGAGAAATGACATTTGAGTTAAGAATTTGACAAGAAAGGCTACAAGAGACTGCTCAGCACGGAGAGCTGACATCAGGTAATTGTGGCTAACCATCGGAAGTGCAGAAAATAGCCTTAAAATGGTGATAATGATGATGATGATGATGATGGTCACACTGACTTATTTGCTTAAATTATTAGATGATCAAATTACAAAACTGGTCAGTGTTATGGTGTCAAAACTGTATGTTTCTGAGAGACCTGAATGCTTACAAGGTTCATCAACATAGCAACAGTGAAAGAATTACATAAAATGTTGAAGGAGATTCCTACCCAAACCACTGAACTTCAGTTTGTACACCTGCCACAAAAAGTTCTGGAACAGCTCGGCACGACAGATTTCAGAATGAGCACTATGGCTCGTATCATCTCAGAATGGTTGATATGCCTGGTTGTGAAGTGACTCAATATTACATAATAATGTATGTTGCTCATCTTTATAGTATTTACTGGTGAAAAGAAATAATTTAATTTGTAATAAAACTTCCTCAGAGAGCAATGTTCAGCTTTCCCGTTCGTTTTGTCATATTGTATGACCCTTAGAGCAATCGAGAACTTTTCGTGATGAGTGTAACATGGATGTATATATAGCTCTCACTTGCAAATGCAAACACACAAATAGGAGAGAGAGAGAGAGAGAAAAAAAAATATTAATAAACCTGATTTCTTGGAGGCCTCAGTGTCACCAGTCTTCTCATCTTTGCATTTTCCCTTCTCGTCCTTAGGTTCAAGTCCAAGCATCAGCTGCAGCTCAATAGGCTTTAATCCTGGCTCGCTCTTGAATTCCCACTCAATCTGAAGTAAAGAGTGACAGATATATTACCTACAGTTTTTGTGTATGAGGCGCACAGAACCTAAGTAGGACAAGCCCCGTAAATGAAAATAACAGAGAAATTGCAGTTGAAGTTTGTGGCAAACCTTCAAATTACCATAACTTTGGAACCAGTGAAGATATTGAAGAGATTCAAGTGTTAGATTGTAACATTTGTAGTGTATATTTATCTGTTATGAGTGAGAGACATCATAGTTATTGTTCAGGGCATACCGGCACTTGTCCTAATATGGCTCTGTGCTCCTCAAATCATCTCTCAAACATATTCCTTGTAAGAGTAATATATATATATTACCTATAGTTTTTGTATACGATAAGTCTTATTAAATATACAATAATTTCTCACCAATGACGGAATTAACTACACAGGTAATGAGTACAGTATCCATGTTTTATGTTTTGGACATAGTTTACTAACCCACAGTAGAACCTCTGTTTAACAGACTGCTGTATATGCAGTGCCGGATTTAGACCTGTGGAGGCCCATGGGCAGCCTTTGTGGAGGCCCCCCTCATTATAACTACCCAAGAGGGTGGGGTGGCGAGTGAAGCGAGCCTAAACATCTGGGAGTTCCGGGGGGAGCTGTAAGCCCCCCGGGAAAATTTTGAAATTTGAACACTTCTTTGGAGAATTTTGAAACCATATGCAGTTATTTTGAGGAAATTAGAACATTGAGAAATTTTTAATTAACTGTATATTTATTGATAGTGTACAAATTCCCAACACACAAAAGTGAGACATGACTGGAGTCATTCATGTGATTTCAAGTCGGTTCATAGGAAAACCAGGTATTCATGAATTTCAAGGAGAAGCTAGCCTAATTTCTATCACGCTTCTTGCTGAACATAGTTTTACGTGATGGAATACCGTATATACTCGTGTATAGTTCGAGTTTTTAAGACCAAATTTTTAGGCAAAAAATTGGGGGTCGTCCTATACATGCGTAACAGTTTTGTTAGGTTGAACCCGTGCATGATGGGAATGGCGAGGAGCAACTTTTAGCTTCAGACATGAAAAATATTTACCATTTACTGCCAGTAAACAATGGAAACGCAAAATATGTACCAATTAGTAATGAAAAGTTGTGCAGTTCCTTCAGCAAATGAAGCTCACCAACTTACAATAGGCTAAATTACCTTACAACGTGCTTTCAGTAATCTATGTTGAAGTTCTTAGCACAGGCTAACTTATCATATCATATACGGTATCACAGTTCTCATTGATCTACAAAAAATACCGGTAATAAAAACCTTTTCGATATTTCACACTTAATATAATACCCGGTAATCTACTTCAACCTCCTATTGTTTACAACGACGCATGACACACCACCAGCTGTTGTGTATCAGCTAGACGGTACACGTGTTTTTCGAATCGTTTTCAGTTAAAAAACTGTTACATCACATGTATATTTTACCTTAACTGTGCCTGAATGAATATATTCTCGGAAATAAATAGTAGTTTTGCTGAAACGTGATGTATTTTAATGTAAAATAGGATAAAATACATGACGATAACAAAAGATTTTACCTAACCTTCCGATGTTCAAGAGAAGTTACTCGTTTTTTAATTGTTTGTGGTGAAAATATTGTTATATTACAATGGTATTCTATTCATACTGTGCTTGATATAAAGCATTCACGGAAATGTAATATTTTTTGCTGAAATGACGTACGTATTACAGTGGAACGTGGGATAAAATCGTGATGAAAACAATGACTTTCGCTTTCTTTCGTTCAAAAGATGTTACCGTAATCGCTTTTCGAATGGTTTTCAGTTAAAAAACTGTTGTATTACAATAATATTCTATCCTAACTGACTTGAATAAATACTACGATACCATATTTCTGAATATTTTCATTAAAATCCATCAAAATCATTTTCCTTGTCATCGTCTGCAGCACCAAACAGCTTCTCCCAGTCCTCTCCTTGAACAGGGCTAGAGGGTACGTGTTTTTCGAATCGTTTTCAGTTAAAAAACTATTACATCACACGTATATTTTACCTAAACTGCGCCTGAATGAATATATTCTCGGAAATAAATAGTAGTTTTGCTGAAACGTGATGTATTTCAATGTAAAATAGGATAAAATACATGACGAAAACAAAAGACCTAACCTAAGTTTCCGATGTTCTTGAGATGTTACTCATTTTTTTAATAGTTTTCGGTTAAAATTCTGTTATATTACAATGATATTCTATTCATACTGTGCTTGATATAATACATTCACGGAAATGTAATATTTTTGCTGAAATTACGTACGTATTACAGTGGAAAGTGGGATAAAATCGTGACGAAAACAATGACTTTCGCTTTCTTTCGTTCAAAAGATGTTACCGTAATCGCTTTTCGAATGGTTTAGTTAAAAAAGTGTTGTATTACAATAATATTCCCTCCTAATTGACTTGAATAAATACTTGAATGGAAATATACAATAATTTTGTTGAAACTACCCGCGTTTCAGTGCAAAGTGTCGTAATAATAAATGGTAAACAATTTGCCTTCGGCACTCGTGTTTCAGGCACGGCGAGCCTCAGTTTATAGGACGTAGGGCGTTTTTACTGAAGGTTTTGTTGTTCCATTACCCTCAAAAACGTGGGTCGAACTATAAACAAGGAATATCATAAATTAACAATTTCTTGATCAAAAAAATCAGGGTCGACCTATAAACAAGGGGGGGTTATAGACGAGTATATACGGTAGATAAACATGAATTTTAAAGAATGAAAATAAAAATAATCCAAATGAATAAACAAATAAATAAAATATTGCAATATGTGGAGGCCCCCCAGATTGTGGAGGCCCCTGGGCAGCTGCCCACTTTGCCCACTCCTGAATACGGCCCTGTGTATATGGAGGAAAGTCCGTTATATCAAGGGTCTGTTAATGTGAAAACCCCCCATCTAAGGAATTATATGGAGAGAGAAGTCCATTACAGAAAGTCTTCGCTTAACGCCGAGGTTACGTTCCTAAAAACGCAATGTTATACTAAACAACGTTAAGCAGATCAATTTTCCCCATAAGAAAGAGATAAAATAGAGGAGTTACGTTCCTGAGCCTCCCTTTGCCCCATGAAATACATTACATATACAGAAAATCATTGCTATTTCTATAAAAATAATGCATACATATACAACTACTTACTAAGTTTGTATTGGTACGCACCGATGGGGGGAGGTGGTAGAGTGAGTGTGTGGTGGGTAGTGAAGCAGAGGAGAAGGATGGTGGGAGGGGAGGAGTATGGCAGGATGGGAGGAGTATGGCGGGAGCAGAGGAAGAGGATGGGAGCGGAGGAGGAGGGCGGGAGCGGAGGAGGGTGATAAGTCACTGAGACTCTGCGCCAAGCCGAGAGGGCATAGCGCGGCCAGACAAGAGAAGGTGATGCACCGTAAAATGTAGTCTGTGACGACACAAAACGACGTAGTATCGGATCACCTGGATGTTAAACAAATTTTTGGTATCTACAGTTTAGGGACGTAGTACCGAAACAACGTTAGGCAGGACAGCGGTAAGTGCGGACTTACAGTATACTGTATAGAAGTTTCAATGTACAGTATCATGTTTCAAGTACTACTGTATCTGTAGTTCCCAGGATGCCTGTACAGTACGGTACTGTACAATACTGAACTGTACTATACTGTACTGTGTGGTACTGTACTGTACTTGTAATAAAATAAAATACAGATGGACAGATCATGAATACATACAGAATACAGTCAAGGTTATTCTTTAAATAATTAAAAATAATGCTGTGCAGGCAGTCCCAGACTTACGACGGGGATACTCTCCTGCACCCTGATCATAAGTGAGAAAAGTGTTAATTCCATAGTTTAGGTTAGATTAAAGCACAACCCTGCCTACAAAACAACAATAATATCCCATACACAACAAAAACTGTAAATAAAGTGATGTTAAACAACATGGAATAATAAAAAATAAAAAAATAGGATTTTAATTAAAAACAAATTTGATGAATTTATTGGGATCCCATTTGTGAGTGCTGATGACCGTAAGTCAGACAGTTGTAACTCGGACTGCCTGTATATTACATAAGTCAGACAGTTATAACTCAGGGACTGCCTGTATATTACATAAGTCAGACAGTTGTAATTCAGGGACTGCCTGTATATTACACAAGTCAGACAGTTGTAACTCGGGACTGCCTATATATTACACAAGTCAGACAGTTGTAACTCGGGGACTGCCTGTATATTACATAAGTCAGACAGTTATAACTCAGGGACTGCCTGTATATTACATAAGTCAGACAGTTGTAATTCAGGGACTGCCTGTATATTACACAAGTCAGACAGTTGTAACTCGGGACTGCCTATATATTACACAAGTCAGACAGTTGTAACTCGGGGACTGCCTGTATATTACATAAGTCAGACAGTTATAACTCAGGGACTGCCTGTATATTACATAAGTCAGACAGTTGTAATTCAGGGACTGCCTGTATATTACACAAGTCAGACAGTTGTAATTCAGGGACTGCCTGTATATTACATAAGTCAGACAGTTGTAACTCGGGACTGCCTGTATATTACATAAGTCAGACGGTTGTAACTCAGGGACTGCTTGTATATTACAAAAGTCAGATGGTCATCACTCAGGGACTGCCTGTATATTACATAAGTCAGAGTTGTAACTCAGGGACTGCCTGTATATTACATAAGTCAGTCGGTTGTAACTCAGGGACTGCCTGTATATTACATAAGTCAGACAGTTGTAACTCGGGACTGCCTGTATATTACATAAGTCAGACGGTTGTAACTCAGGGACTGCCTGTATATTACAAAAGTCAGATGGTCATAACTCAGGGACTGCCTGTATATTACATAAGTCAGACAGTTGTAACTCGGGACTGCCTGTATATTACATAAGTCAGACGGTTGTAACTCGGGGACTGCCTGTATATTACATAAGTCAGACAGTTGTAACTCAGGGACTGCCTGTATATTACAAAAGTCAGATGGTCATAACTCAGGGACTGCCTGTATATTACATAAGTCAGACGGTTGTAACTTGGGGACTGCCTGTATATTACATAAGTCAGACGGTTGTAACTTGGGGACTGCCTGTACTGTATAAAGGCGACCTCATATTATCCTATACAGTGACCCCTCGTTTAACGAACGCCTCGGTTAACGAAATTTCGGTTAACGAACTGCCTTCCATAAGGATCTTCAATTCGGTTAACGAACAAAAATATGGTTAACGAATTTCTTACGAACCGACCTCAACATTTTTTCGTTTGCACTGACCGGGCAACCAGCTTTAGTATCAGTCAGCCAATACATTAATCGGTTCTAGGGCTTAAATTCCTTACTATTTTAGTAAATATCAAGAAGTTTATACTATTCAATAATTTTAAAAGTTTAATATTCAATTTTTTAGTCATTTTAACAATTATTGAACATAATTGAAGGTAAAGTGATTAGTTTAATGCACGGCATCCAGCCTCTTAACACAGGAAACAGGCGTTAGTCTCTTTCTGTTTTCACTGGAGGTAACATCTTGCTTGAGACTCTCTTCAACTAAACGCCTTTTTTCTGTGTTTCCAAGCAAATTATTGGTCATTTTGAAATATATTTTATATATTGACAATATATAATGCAGTGCAGTGTTGATTTAAAGAAAATAATCTTGAAATACACCAAGAGAACTAAAATTTTATGGGTGAAATGGTGCCATGGGGTGACTTCTCTTCCACCCCAATGCCTTCTCTTCTTCCTTCTCCTCCACCCCCATTCTAATTCCCATCATCATCATCATCATCATCCAGGAGTCTTTTCTACCATTTTTGTTGAATTTAGGAAATTTTCGGTGAGCTGGAACGACCTTCTGGAATGGATTGAGTTCGTTAACCGAGGAGTCACTGTACATACAGCACTGCACTGTACCTCATTAGCAACGTGTGGCATAAAAGGTGCAATTTTTGGAGGTGTCATCTCGTGTAGGGAGTCAAAATCTAAACCAGCGAACAGGGGATGACACCTTATGCTGGGATATCCCTCACAGTCTTGGGCCCCAAGCCTGTCATCTGCCTCCACTACCTGAAAGTAAAATGAAATGACATTACCAGCAAGTAAAGGGATTGATATCACACGGAGAAAGAAGAGCATTATATGGAGGTTTCACTGTAATACAAAAGAAAATAATCTTAAAAAAATTAATACACGACGATAAAAGAAAGATAAACAAACTAACGCTGGCTAGACCAACCAGCTGAATGGATAGTAAGCTGATAAGTGAAAAAATAAACAATTTAATTATTACCAATAGTTTCTGCACCAAATCCTTAGCTTCTTCACAGAATCCCTCGGGGAACTCATACTCCAGCTTGAGTATTTTCTGGAAGATGTAGTATTCACTCCTGTAAAATGATAGATTGATATGACAACCTAATACTGTACATTAAAACTAACTAACTAACATGGGGGGAAGCAACAAACTGTTCCCATACACAAACATACTCTAGTCAAACTTCACTAGAACTACAACCCAAAAAACTATGGATGTACCGATAAATCAATATCATTATCAGCAAGAATCTGGGTATTGGTACATATCTACAAAAAACATAGCTGGACATGTTATACAGTACTAAGTTTTAAAAATGTAAAGGTGATCACAAGAATGTGAAAAAAATTATCTGAATCAATACTCATGACCTGGAACAACTTTATATAAAACATTATTTAATAGATGTGTTTGCATGCATGCGCGCACGTGTGTGTGTGTGTGTGTGTGTGTGTGTGTGTGTCATGGCCTACCTAGCTAGGCTGCCTTGGGTGACATAAGCAGAATAATGTTATCTTCAACAGTACTGTACAGTTAAAGGCTTACCATTCACAGTATCAAGTACTATACAACCACAGTACAGTACAGTACACCCCAGAAATTAATGTGGTGAGGCCTGAATTTTGCTGCATTGTGCACCCCATGTTCTTGCACTACACACCCTATACCCCCACACCACTCACCCCCATGCCCTCAGACCACACACCCTATATTCTTACACCACATACCCCCCCACTACAGTAACCCACACAATCTGCACCATGGCTTTGGGATGGTCTTATACAGTACAAATTTGTTCAGTGTTTACCTACAATATTCCCATAATATTGGCACCAAAACAAAGGGTGAATGAAAGAGCAGTAAATGCACACTGAAAGTTAAATAGAAAAAGTAAGTGATGATTCTTACATGAAAAAGTTTGAATTATCGATGTAATAGCCCCTATCTTAAAGGCAGAAGTATTTATATAAATGGGTAAATTACATTTGATTTATATACTCTATCACCCTCTGTAACTTTCCACTAGCTATGAGGTAGCATGTTCAGAGCACGTGATAAGGTGTGCCCACGGGAAGTCGCGTCACTTAGTGCTGAGCTAAGGCATTAAGTAGCCAGCTCTCTGGCCACCTCTTGTGGCAGTAGTTTGATATCCTTGACGAGAGGAAGACGTTATTGAGAGCCATCGTGGATGGTTCCGTCTTCCCTCGAGGGAGGACGTATACAGTATTACCGTTCTCCCTCGACGGGTATTACGGGGATTGTCACTCATCACCTCACACCAACCGGACGTATTTAGAAGAGCTCTTTAATAGAGCCTCCGTCCTCATGTTAACACTCATAGCTACAGTGATTAAGTTACGGTGATATACACTTGGAACTGTATACGAGATAGTTCCTCAATAAATAGATAACAGACAATTGGGTTTCACTACTAAAACCCTATATAATTTACATGTTCCAGCCTCATTAACCCAAAAGGAATCAACGGTTAAAGGGCCAGTTCATTAATATAAACTTGCAAGTACTGCTATGGTGGGTACGGTGCCTGATATATTTAATGAATCAGCCATATAATATAGCAAGGAAATTAATTATTAATGAATCATCCATATGGTAGAGTAAGGAAATAATTAATGAATCAGCCATATGGTAGAGTAAGGAAATAATTAATGAATCAGCCATATGGTAGAGTAAGAAAATAATTAATGAATCAGCCATATGGTAGAGTAAGGAAATAATTAATGAATCAGCCATATGGTAGAGTAAGGAAATAATTAATGAATCAGCCATATGGTAGAGTAAGGAAATAATTAATGAATCAGCCATATGGTAGAGTAAGGAAATAATTAATGAATCAGCCATATGGTAGAGTAAGGAAATAATTAATGAATCAGCCATATGGTAGAGTAAGGAAATAATTAATGAATCAGCCATATGGTAGAGTAAGGAAATAATTAATGAATCAGCCATATGGTAGATTAAGAAATAATTAATGAATCAGCCATATGGTAGAGTAAGGAAATAATTAATGAATCAGCCATATGGTAGATTAAGGAAATAATTAATGAATCAGCCATATGGTAGATTAAGAAAATAATTAATGAATCAGCCATATGGTAGAGTAAGGAAATAATTAATGAATCAGCCATATGGTAGAGTAAGGAAATAATTAATGAATCAGCCATATGGTAGAGTAAGGAAATAATTAATGAATCAGCCATATGGTAGATTAAGAAATAATTAATGAATCAGCCATATGGTAGATTAAGAAAATAATTAATGAATCAGCCATATGGTAGAGTAAGGAAATAATTAATGAATCAGCCATATGGTAGAGTAAGGAAATAATTAATGAATCAGCCATATGGTAGAGTAAGGAAATAATTAATGAATCAGCCATATGGTAGAGTAAGGAAATAATTAATGAATCAGCCATATGGTAGATTAAGAAAATAATTAATGAATCAGCCATATGGTAGAATAAGGAAATAATTAATGAATCAGCCATATGGTAGAGTAAGGAAATAATTAATGAATCAGCCATATGGTAGAGTAAGGAAATAATTAATGAATCAGCCATATGGTAGAGTAAGGAAATAATTAATGAATCAGCCATATGGTAGAGTAAGGAAATAATTAATGAATCAGCCATATGGTAGAGTAAGGAAATAATTAATGAATCAGCCATGAATCAGCCATATGGTAGATTAAGAAAATAATTAATGAATCAGCCATATGGTAGAGTAAGGAAATAATTAATGAATCAGCCATATGGTAGAGTAAGGAAATAATTAATGAATCAGCCATATGGTAGAGTAAGGAAATAATTAATGAATCAGCCATATGGTAGAGTAAGGAAATAATTAATGAATCAGCCATATGGTAGATTAAGAAATAATTAATGAATCAGCCATATGGTAGAGTAAGGAAATAATTAATGAATCAGCCATATGGTAGAGTAAGGAAATAATTAATGAATCAGCCATATGGTAGAGTAAGGAAATAATTAATGAATCAGCCATATGGTAGAGTAAGGAAATAATTAATGAATCAGCCATATGGTAGAGTAAGGAAATAATTAATGAATCAGCCATATGGTAGAGTAAGGAAATAATTAATGAATCAGCCATATGGTAGAGTAAGGAAATAATTAATGAATCAGCCATATGGTAGAGTAAGGAAATAATTAATGAATCAGCCATATGGTAGAGTAAGGAAATAATTAATGAATCAGCCATATGGTAGAGTAAGGAAATAATTAATGAATCAGCCATTTGGTAGAGTAGCAAGTGTAATGATTGTTTATCAGACCGCAGCTTACAGCACAGAGAAATACAACACATATAACAGTAAGTAAATGAGCAGGTGTACACCCACGTAAGTTGACACACCCTACAGTGACAGCAAGATCTGACCCAAGAGGGCAAGGCCACAAAGTACTTAAGATAACCGTGCGATATGACCGTGTTAAGGAAACCACACCTTGCCAAGACACACCCAGGTGGTAATAATTAGGAAGCATTACCGACCTGCGAAATGACCACACACCTGGGCAAACACAGCTGTCCAGATCTAACCAGTTTAGTGTTAATTAGGAGAGGTCATCTGCCGGCTCTCCTCCAATATAAAGGCCCTGCAGCCCCTTTCACCGGGCATGGGCATTCATTGAGATCACTTTCATGGAGTCACGCTCGTCACTAGTCGGGGTCGGGAGAGAGACTTCCCTCCCTAGCACCGCGTCTCCAGCTAGCAGGGTCTCCCATAAGAGACTTAGTCCAGCAGCACCCGCTGGGCCTCCCTCAGGTCACAAGTGAGTCATTGTCAGAGCTATCCATAGGGTGAGTTACTTACGGTGGGAAGTGTATCCGTTTCATGTTTGTGTCTGAGTCAGTGTCTAGTAACGTAAATATAATATTCTAGTAACTTCGATACAATGTTCTATTAATGTGTCTGTGTCATTGAGTGAATAATAAATAGCTGTACTTAGAATTGGTGGTTTAGAAGATTTCCCCTAAGAACGTATATACAGTTAAATAACTAACCGGCCACGCTACCAAACTTCCTCTCTTTACATTCCTACAACTATAAATATTCTACCTACATGTATATATTCTATACGAGTTTTGACTCATTATACAAGCACCAGGATCAGTGAAAAAGTGTCTTGTGTTATTTGCAACTCAACCCAACCCAACAGGAGGAAAATGGAGGAAGTAAACCGACCTTGATCTAAAGGGCGGAAGACCAGACACCATTTGATAGAGAATACACCCAAGGGCCCATAAGTCCGATGCTCGGCCACACTTCTTGGATTCTAATAACTCCGGGGAAACGTATTGTGCTGTTCCTACGAAGCTGCTCTTACGTCCTCTGCCGTCTGTAAATTGAAAAACTCTCTAAAAAATACATCTATTACAGTAACTAAATTTATTATAAACCTTACGAACTCCTTTTTATTCATATTGTCATAAACATATTTGTACAGTACTGTAATTATCACACACTTAAACAAAAGACTGGATGCCACTTTGTAAGTTCAACTACTTGTATATCGATGAGAACCTCAGCTAGATCTACAATGTCTCTGAGATCATGAGTCTTGCGTGCAAGCAACAACATGGGGTGCACAACACAGCAAAATTCAAGCCTCACCACATTAATTTCTGGGGTGTACTGTACTGTACTATGGTTGTATAGTACTTAATACTGTGAATGGTAAGCCTGTAACTGAACAGTACTGTTGAAGATAACATTATTCTGCTTATGTCACCCAAGGCAGGGCTAGTCTCTCTCTCGATCGAAGATTGATTGTGGCAAATACATCCCTGGTGATGTACCACCTTAGGTGATGTCACTGAATTGATTCTTGATGAGTGTTATGGTACAAACTTAAGCATCTAAGCTCTTCAGGACAGAGTGAATGTATTTATGCCTAGACAAAGTGTGTACAGGATTTGTCAAATAAACTTATTCTCCAGCCATATGTGTGGTGACCTTTGCTTCTTATACAGTACAGTACAGCACCTTTATGTAATTGAGGCCCACAGAACCTAAGTAGGACAAGCGCTGTAAATGAAAGAGAAAAATGCCATTGAAGTTTGCAGCAAACCTTCAAATTATCATAACTCAGGAACCAGTGAAGATATTGAAGTAAATCAAGTGTTAGATTATAGCAACGTTAGTGTAGGTTTAATTGATACTAGTGAGAGACACGATAATGTATTGTTTTCTGGGGAGACTGATGCTTGTTTTACTATGCTCCTATGGAAGGGGGTCACTACATACCACCAGGTTAGTTACTGTGCCATATAGTGATTACTGTAATAGATGAATGGTTTAATGGAGTGCCACATTAAGCCATAAATACGAAATAAAAAAAAAGTTCAGCAATCCGACTTCAGAAAAAACAAGATCCCCCAGAAGCTGCTCTTTCATGTCAACATTCTGACCACAGTCTTCCATGGAACCCATCACTGATTATTATATACAGGCAGTCCCTGAGTTACAACTGTCTGACTTATGTAATATACAGGCAGTCCCTGAGTTACAACTGTCTGACTTATGTAATATACAAGCAGTCCCTGAGTTACAACTGTCTGACTTACGGTCATCAGCACTCACAAATGGGATCCCAATAAAATTCATCAAATTTGTTTTTAATTAATATCCTATTTTTTTCATTATTTTTATTATTCCATGTTGTTTACCTAACATCACTTTATTTACAGTATTTGTTGTGTTTGGGATATTATTGTTGTTTTGTAGGCTGGGTTGTGCTTTAACCTAACCAAAACTATGGAATTAACACTTTTCTCACTTATGATCAGGGTCCAGGAGAGTATCCCCGTCGTAAGTCTGGGACTGCTTTACAGTATTTCTTTAATATCTTTACAAATAACATATTTATCATTAAGCTGCTCATAACCACTCACCGTCCACTGCTTCTATTTCCTCATTTGTAAGTATTTTTGCACAGCCGAAGTCTGTAATTTTGATGTGCATGTGTTCATCTAGGAGAATGTTTTCAGGTTTAAGATCCCTGGAAAGAAATTTTTCATCAGTTACCAGGAAATTTATGGCATGTCAAAATTCCTTATGTACAGTCAACTACTAAAGTCTGTTCGCCTCTCTCTCCCCGAACCACGAATCCCGACATTCAGACTCGTGAAGCTGAAGCAGTAGACTGATATAATAATCTGTCCATAAATGCTTCGGATTCATGACTCTGAATTTTAGGGTTTGTGGTTCAGGTAGAGAGGCTAACAGACTGTACTCACGCTTAATTGTAAGCTAAATATACAGCTTTCTGAACATAAAGGAAGACAAAAAATATTTGTACATAAATTGATTATTTTAGGTGTGTGTGTGTGTGTGTGTGTAATAATAATAATAATAATTAACGGTTTATTGAAAGAGCTTGGCAGCCAGAAGGCTGAAAATATGGGTTTCGAATTACAAATAATATACAAATAACATAAGTGATATAAATAAGATGTATAATAACTAGATGGGGAAAAGCTCAAACTACAGGGCATTTCAACATAGTGACAGTGCAAGAAGTAGTATTTACTGGGTGTGAATACACTGGTTTATTACAAGTTATTGATAATTTTTACAATGGTTGGGACTGGGCTGTTCTTATAGCGATCAGTTTGTGCATGTATGGGCTGGATGCGGTTGTGGTGTCGAACAGCAATTCTCGGGCTAGGGATCTCAGGTGGTAGTAGGAGCCGGTGTCGAGGATGGTGTAGAAGCTTCTTACCAAATTTGCAGATGAGGTCGTGGTGATGGTCAGTGAGAGTCGAAAGGGTCAGTGTGTTGAGCGCTTCTTGATATGTGTGTGTGTATTCACCGATAACATTATCCCTTCACTTTATATATACTATTATAAACACGTGTGTGTGTGTGTGTGTGTGTGTGTGTGTGTGTGTGTGTGTGTGTGTGTGTGTATTCACCTATAACATTATCCCTTCACTTTATATATACTATTATAAACCGTGTGTGTGTGTGTGTGTGTGTGTGTGTGTGTATTCACCTATAACATTATCCCTTCACTTTATATATACTATTATAAACACGTGTGTGTGTGTGTGTGTGTGTGTGTGTGTGTGTGTGTGTGTGTGTGTGTGTGTGTGTGTATTCACCTATAACATTATCCCTTCACTTTATATACTATTATAAACACGTGTGTGTGTGTGTATTCACCTAACATTATCCCTTCACTTTATATATACTATTATAAATACGTTGTGTGTGTGTGTGTGTGTATTCACCTATAACATTATCCCTTCACTTTATATATACTATTATAAACACGTGTGTGTGTGTATTCACCTATAACATTATCCCTTCACTTTATATATACTATATAAACACGTGTGTGTGTGTGTGTGTGTATTCACCTATAACATTATCCTTCACTATATATACTATATAAACCGTGTGTGTGTGTGTGTGTATTCACCTATAACATTATCCCTTCACTTTATATATACTATTATAAACACGTGTGTGTGTGTGTGTGTGTGTGTGTGTATTCACCTATAACATTATCCTTCACTTTATATATACTAAACGTGTGTGTGTGTATTCACCTATTATCCTTCACTTTATATATACTGTATAAACCGTGTGTCTGTGTGTGTGTGTGTATTCACCTATAACATTATCCCTTCACTTTATATATACTGTATAAACACGTGTGTGTGTGTGTGTGTGTGTATTCACCTATAACATTATCCCTTCACTTTATATATACTATTATAAACACGTGTGTCTGTGTGTGTGTGTGTATTCACCTATAACATTATCCCTTCACTTTATATATACTATTATAAACACGTGTGTGTGTGTGTGTGTGTGTGTGTGTTTGTGTATTCACCTATAACATTATCCCTTCACTTTATATATACTATTATAAACGCGTGTGTGTGTGTGTGTGTGTGTGTGTGTGTGTGTGCGCGCGTGCGTGTTTTTGCTTCATCCCCTTTTTCACATACAAAGATGAAAATTGTGAAGGTTATGTAATTGAAGGTGGGTCAACCTCACTAAAATTATGATATCCTTGTGTAAATTACCCTGAGAAAATAAACCTGGGTGATGCTACGTTTCCCCAGCTGTGGTATTATTAATTTTGTTAACATGAACTTCACCTGACCATGGAAAAGACACAGACTATGTGGCTGCAGTACAAATTCTGGTTAAATATTACTTCATAAAACAAAAAGCATCAATCCCGGGGAAAGCCAGATACAGTACACCAGCTAGTGGATAATTAACATCATAACTGAGGCACACAGAACCTAAGTAGAACAAGCTCTGCAAATGAAAAACAGAAAAAACAGTTAAAGTTTGTGCCGAACTTTCAAATTACCATAACTTTGGAATCAGTAAAGATATTGGTTGATTCAATTGTCAAATTATGTCATTGTTAGTGTAGATTTAATTAATACTAGTGAAAGATGTCATATGTATTGTTCTCAGGTCATAACAGTACTTGTCCTATTATAGTTCTGTGCTCCTCAAATCAAGACTGGATTTATGGTCACATGAAGTTTTATGCCATACTTAAAGGGCATAGAAGAAACACTTTACTGTACTGTACTCACCGGTGAATTATGTTTAGTGAATGCAGATGCTCGAGTGCTCTTACAAGCTCGGCAGTATAGAACCGTGCACATTCTCTGTCAAAATTACCAACTCTCTGTATTAAGTTCAAAAGTTCCCCATTCTTGCAATAGGTCATGACAAAATCTGAAGGTAAGTTTAAGGAATAAACATTTATTATTATTAAAGATTGAAAAATAATCTTTGCTAAATACATGATAAAGACAGTCCCAAATTTACAAAAAAAGGTTTCATACTTGAAAAAATCCGTAAATTATTTTTTCATAAATTGGATCCCATTTTCCCACAGGTTGTGAAAAATTTTTATATTTTTTATACATCCCATTCTTTTTACATCAAAACCTTGGAAAAAAAAATTGTACCTCCGGATTATTGTAAATCAGGGACTGTCTGTATTCCTACATCATATCCTATTCTAACTTAAACTAACAGGGGCTGATCCAGGAATATCAAAGGAAAGAGTCCATCATGTTGTGGGTAGGGTAACATGGCGAGCATAGTGAGCCCACCCAGCAGAGCACCAGGGGTCGGGGGGGTTGCTGTAAGCTCCCCGCCAAAAAAAAAAAAATTAAATCGGATCAATATTATGGGCATTTTGAGGCCATGTGCACTTGATATTAGGAGATATTCTGAGTTCAATAGTAATTACTTTTACAATACTGCAATAACGAAAAGTACAGTCAGTCCTCGACTTATGACGGGGTTAGGGACCAACGATCAGGTCGTAAGTCGAAAATGCACGAATAATACATAGAAAATCTAAAATGGGTGTCTTTTTTCTTCTCAGCACCACAAGAACTCTCACTTTTACGCTTGCCAGCCATTTTAACCCTTAGGCCCCGGGTGACGTTCCAGAACGTCCGCCTATCTTCCCGCCATTTGGGGGGGCGAAATGTTGATTTTTTTCTCAATTTAACCCCGTGTGAGGGGTACTGCCAGCAGCACCCTAACCCGGGGCTTAAGGGTAAAAGGGAATTACAAACAAAAATTTTGTCAGTACACAGCGCGATCACTAACGTCGGGACTCGAAAATATATAATTTGAAAAATATTTTATATGACTCTGGCGGTCGTATGTCCGGATGGTCGTAAGTCGAGGAGTACCTGTATCGGAATTTTCTGATGAAAAGGGGGATCCGGACCCCCAGGACGCCCCCTCCCCCGATCTGCCCCTGCCTAACTTATCATAACATAATATAATATAATATAACCAAACCTAACATAACTTAAAATAAAAATGGTTGCCCTTCGTGTTCGAGGATGGCCGGCCCAAGGGCCACCTAAGCGTAAATTTGTTTAAGGTGTAGAAGCTGTTGCCAACACAACAACCACACCCTGAGTTAACGAGTTGCATGACCCAGCGTTAAGGAATAGTCTGAGAAGACTGGACAACTCGCCAACTGCACTGGCTAACCATTACCCCGGAACACGATCCACAAATCAATTAACATCCAAGTCCCCAATTACTGCTGGGTAGACAAAGGCAAATGGCGGAAATAAACTTGCCCATAGCTTCATCCTGCCCGGGGATCGAACCCAGGTTCACCTCACCTAACCTAACCTAACCTGTTGATACTGTAAAGAATATAGACACATTAGAACAAGCAAAAAGGATACAAAGTTTGTGTTCCCCCTGAAATGCATAAGACAGTTTAACAAAGAACGGAGCCTTGGGGTTCTGGTTACTGTTGAGTAGATTCATGACATCTTTCTCTCTGGTTATTTGCTGCACTTTCTTCTCCCGTATAATGAGCTGCTTCTCACACACCTTCACTGCAGAGACAGAGAAAAGGAAAATCATCAACATTAAGCTGAACAGTTGTTATAATGGTTGTCCTGGTTTACAAGCCACCCACTAGTTGTGTTGATCATGTGATGCCTTCAGGTCTGTAAGCCATATTCATAAGAGACAAAATTATGGAGGAAATATTTGGTCTCGAATTTATAAAGGGAAGAGACAGGAGCTACTACACAAGTTCCTTTAATAACAGAAGTCATTAATTCTAGGAGGATAATTCACTGTCATATAACAGGAAAAGAATAGAGACAAGCCCTCATCTAACTGCTCTCAAAATGCCTGACCATCCATAAAATAATAGATAATCAATTCACTTTAACCAAGAACAGGTGACAAAGCCGTGAGATGCTTGTTTCCAATAGACTCCTTACTCCAGCAGCATCTGGTGTTGTAAGGACCACCCATCCTAGTAATGAACTGTAATAAACAGACCCAACGCTGCTTATCTTCACTTATAAGACAAGAAGCGGTGTTTACAATGTTTTGGGGTTTTTACCAGGTACTACAAATGAAATAAATTCCATTGCTTCACTTAAAAGTATACATTGAGCTTACCTGCATATTCATGATTTGTGTGGATGTCCTTTGCAAGATAAACCTGAAAAAAAAATAATTACACATGTATATTATGAATAATATATTATGTGCCTTGAAAGCAAAAATGACATGTATATACTGTATATATTATAAAGGACAGTACTATATCTTAATGTTTTACTTACACTCGAAAAACTTCCCTCTCCTATGAGCTTGCCAAAGATGAAGTCCAGGTCTGATCGCTTATCTCCCATACTTTTTGTACTCTGATGGAAGACAACAGATCAAGACAGTACTCTCAGAAACTACAACAATTGTTTATTAACAGAATGCAATTAAAATCATGTCATCCTCAGTTGCTTCAAACATTTTTCTCTAAAAATCATTAAATAGATTCAACTACTGTACTGTACTAAAGTCCGTTCACCTCTACTCCTGAACCACGAACCCCAAGATTCAGACTCATGAACCCGAAGCAACAGACTGATGCATTATTCTGTCCATAAATGCTTCAGGGGTTTGTGGTTCAGGGGGAGAGGCAATGGGAGTTTTGTGGGTGACTGTACAGTTTTCCGTACAGTATCATGACTGATGAAGAAGTCGTAACCTACAACTTGGACACTTGAGAATGTACAGTACAGTACTGTATAAATAGTGTGTACCTTTTCTACCCTTGGTGATCGTGGCATGCTGGAGCCGTCTGATGATATTCTAAAAGGAAACAAAAAGGCAAATTTATTAAAGAACAACACTAGACAGGGAGGGGCTTCACATCTAACAGACCCTCAATAAAATGGACTTTCATCTCCATATAGTTTGTTAAATAGAGGTTTTGCTGTATTACTCAATGGCTAAAAAAACAAAAACAGTACAGTACAGTACGGTACATCACAGTATATACTTTCATGAGTTACTGCCTGTACTAGACGATTACCATAATATAATTTAACAATAAAATAAATTTCATACCGAAAGTACAATTCCTCACCTGCTGCTGTTGCCATTAATTTGTTGATTTGGAGCAAGTTTGTTTATGCCACGTTCTGTCTCCATTGTCATACCATAGTCTGTCGGAGGAACTAGAATAATAGCATCACTGAAAAGGTCTTTAAAGCAAAAGTGAACAGCAGTTTCTTTCTATGGGCATTTTATTTACCATCGTGGCAACATTAGAATAATATTACTCATAGAACAATCAATTAATCATAGTACAGGGTACCTTGCTCATATCTGAGGGTTGGCGACCACAGTCCCTCCACTCTAAACATTCTCGGCCTGTTGTTACCAATCCTCTAATGTTTTATATCTCTCTGGGGACCCAGTTTTTATTTTCACTCATACATCCCCAGTCTCTGCCTTCCCCTGGCCCTCCTACCCTCAACTTTGCCCTTTAATATTTCTGTTATTATCTCTTCATCCCTAATTACTGTACATGACCAAACTATCTCATATTTCTTTTTCTGTACATTTCAAGTATTTCTCTTTAATGTTTTGCTAATCTTAATACCATATTTTACAACATATGGCACATTTTCTTGTCTGAAAAATGGCAAAAAAATTCAGCCTGCATCCTACATGTGAAGTTGATGTCTCCCATAAGCTAATGAATCCCCCAGTTCCTGTCTCCAATAGACTAAATTCTACCTAACTCAACTGCAAATTTAAAAATATGTTATTGCTTACTTAAACACATTAATATTAATTTTAATAAAATAAAAAAATAATTATTGTATACAGTATAAAAAAGCTCGATTTATAACTACTGTACTTTTACTTACTTTCTTTTATCCTCTTCACCAATGATCGGCTCGTTAGCCGCTTGGGTGATCGGTCACGTCTGTTACGCACTGTTAGCAAGTACTGGGCATGCACCGGCTCCTGAATGTATTTGAACCTGCTCCAGTGCTTGTTAATTCTGGTCTTGAAAGAGCTCACACTCAGTGCCGTCACAACACTTTCTGGTAGATTGTTCCGAGAGTTCATAACTCTCACTTCGAAAAAGTTACACCTCACGGATTTTTGGGCTTGCGGTTTCTTCAACCTTGAGCTGTTACCCCTTGTGGGGCAAGTGTCCGCCAGCTCCAGCCTTATGGTTATCCAGCATAAAGCAAAATCCTTGTTTAATGATTTAAAGGCAGCAGAGGGTGAAGTATCGAAGTATGAGATCTTTACGGCCAGCCGAGGATAGTTTCAATGTTTTAAGCACCGTTATAACTTCCATAATATTAAGATGACTGGTGAAGCTGCTTGTTCAGATACGGTTGCTGCCGAGATATTCCCGCCGAAGTTCAAAAGCATTATGGAGGAAGGAGGCTACTCAGTGAAGCAAGTCTTCAATGTGGATGAGACTGGTCTCTTTTGGAAGAGAATGCCCAAGAGAACCTACATCTTCAAGGAAGAAAGAAGAGCGACAGGTTTTAAAGCAGCAAAAGACCACTTGACGCTGCTGCTTATCGCAAACACTGTTGGCGACTTCAAGCTGAAGCCTATGCTAATTTTTCGCGCTGCCAACTCACGTGTCATGAAGGGTTACTCTAAGGATCATCTGCCTGTTATCTACAAGGCAAATAAGAAGGCGAGGATAACCAACGCCATATTTAGCCAGTGGTTAACTTTGTACACCGTCCCTGCACTGAAGGATTATTGTGCCAAGGAGAACCTGGACTTCAAAATTCTTCTTGTCATTGACAATGCTCCAGCGCATCCTCCCAGTCTTGATGGCTTACATGACAATGTTCGAATTGTCTTCCTGCTCCCCAACACAACAGCACTACTGCAGCCTATGGAACAAGGTGTTATCGCCGCATTCAAGGCATATTATTTATGGCATACCATGGACCAACTGCTCAAGGCTACCGACGGAGAAAATAAACCTACGATCCGAGACTATTGGCAGGGCTTCAACATTCTTCATGCAATTGACAACATTGGCAAGGCATGGGAAGAAGTTTCAGAAAGTTGCCTGAATGGTGTGTGGCGTAAGTTATGGCCCGAGTGCGTGAACAGTTTTATGGGATTCACAGACTTAGTCCCATCTGTGAATAGGGATATCCTCAGCTTGGCTAGACAGGCAGGCTTTCATGAGTTGGAATCTGAGGATATTGAGCAAGTCCTGGCATTCCATACAGAAGAGCTTACTAATGAAAATCTGCAACTGCTAACAAAACACAGTGCCGCTGAAGACGACGACAAAGACGAAGAACCACAACTACCAAGAGGATGGCAGAAGCGTTCGACATGATCCAGCAAGGTATACAAATCTTTATTGATGACAACCCAAACAAAGAACATAGCTCAAAGATTGTATGCAACATGGAGGAAACTCTTAGTTGCTATAATGAGATATACAAGGGCATAAAAAATAGTAACACCAAGCAGTCAACGCTGGATTTTTTTCCGTCGCCGGAAGGCAGAAGCAGTGCTCTTCACAACATCCTGCAAGCGAGGAGCAACCAGCAGTGGAGGAACCCCAGTTAGAGCGGGAGGAAGAGCCACCAGCCGGGTCTCAGTGACTCACCACCCTCCTCCTCCGCTCCACTACCCACCACACACTCGCTTCACCAACTCCGTCCATCAGTGAATACAATACAAAATGATTTAGTTTATTTATATATCCTATTTCTATAAAAATGCCATTGAATTTCTGTATATGTACTGTATTTTATGGGGCAAAGGGAGGCTGGGGAACGTAAATTCCGCATTTTATCTATTTATTATGGGGAAAATTGATTCCATTAACGTTGTTTCCGTTAACGTTGCAGTTTTCAGGAACGAAACCACGACGTTAAGCAAGGACTTACTGTACACTGTATTTTGCAGGGTGTGGTTAGAAATGTCATTGTTTACACGCTGCTTGCCTCCTCCTGGGTGGGAGGTAGAGCGGATGGAGGGTGAGCCGCTGCCCCCTGGCTCTGTGTCGGCACTCTTGCTTCCACTACCCTCCCCCTGGATAATAACCCATGTACATACGTTCCTCCTCGATTCCTCCCTCCTCTGCTTCAAGCCCTGCAGGAGCTTCTTGAGCTGTTCCCTCTGCATTACCGTGCGGTCTGGATGAATGAATAAATTCCGAAATGCCTCACACCGTGCTAAGTTCTTCAATTCAAGTTACAGTATTTATAACCTCTTCTGCGGTCACTGATATCACTATGAACTGTCTTAACTAAAGGCACAATACTACACTCTTTGGTTGGCCTTTCGATGGTCAGTCACAGCCGTGAACACAACTCAAAAATTAGAAATTAAAATCTTGTCACATGACAATGGTTGTATGCCTCCCGACCTGGGCTGTACCTCCAGTCAGCACGACCCGCTGACTTAACCTAAGACGATTAATGTCCGTACAGCAGACACCCAACTCTTCAAAGATAGCTAAAGGCGCCCACATACTATCATATATGTTTGTCAAATATGAAATTTGATCATACAATTTGAGTGTGCGGGCAAGTTTGAAAAAGATTAAACAAGTTTGGTATTTTCTCGTCCAACATGACATTTGTCAAACATGTTGGGTAGCGTGTGGCAATGTATAATCAAACATGCTCAGTGAAGTAGCGGTAGCCATGGCGATCGCACGGGACTCCCATGAGTTTGGAGAGTTTATTAAACTTTATAAACAGTTTCCATCATTGTGGCAGATAAAAAGTGAAGATTACAAGAATAGATCTCTTAACCCTTAAGCCACGGTTGAAGTTCCCGAACGCCGGACCGGCGCACCCCGGGTGACGTTCCAGAACATGCGCCTTTTCCCTCCACTGTTTAAATGCCCAGCACGGGTTATCAGATTCCAGTGTGGCCACACGCTTGGCCACAGGGAAGCTGTTGTATCTAAATAATATTGCTAAAAGTAGTGTAGTTGTATTTTTTTTTTTTACGGGGATTAGCCCACCTGGGTACAGGTCACTGACCCACATCGGGCCCTGGGGGCGAAATTGCAGTAGTAGTAATAATAATAATAATAATAATAATAATAATAATAATAATAATAATAATAATAATAATAATAATAATAATAATAATAATAATAATAATAATTCATAGTAAATAAAATTTATAATAAAAATAAAATAAAATAATAATGATAGCAATAATAATAATCACACTAATAACAATAATAAATACAGTGGTCCCTCGGTTAACGAGCACAATTATTTCCAGAAGGTTGCTCGTTAACCGAAAAATTCGTTAACCGAAACTATTGTTTCAATGGGTTGGGTAATTGGTTCCAGCTCACCGAAAATTGCCTAAGATCAACAAAAAAGGTAGTAAAGTACACTTACTTTGAGGTGTGTATGTAGAAGGCTCCTCGATGATGATGATGGGAATTAGAATGGGGGTGGAGGAGAAGGGAGAAGAGAAGGCATTGGGGTGGAAGAGAAGTCACCCCATGGCACCATTTCACCCATAAAATTTTAGTTCTCTTGGTGTAATTCAAGATTATTTTCTTTAAATCAACACTGCACTGCAATATATATTGTCAATATGTAAAATAAATTTCAAATTGACCAATAATTTGCTTGGAAACACAGAAAAAAAGCGTTTAGTTGAAGAGTTTCAAGCAAGATGTTACCTCCACTGAAAAGACAGAGACTGATGCCTGTTTGGTGTGTTGACAGGCTGTTTGGCACGCATAAAACTAGTTTCCTGTACTTCAATTATGTTCAATAATTGTTAAAATGACTAAAAAATTAATATTAAACTTTTAAAATTATTGAATAGTATAAACTTCTTGATATTTACTAAAATAGTAAGGAATTTAAGCCCTAGAACCGATTACTGTATTGGCGGACTAATACTACAGCTGGTGGACCGCCAAATGCAAGCGAAAACATGTGGAAGGTCGCTCGTTAAAAACTCGTTAATTGAGGGATTGCTCGTTAACCGAAGTTAAGAATCTTATTGAAGGTAAACCGTTAACCGAAACTAGTTAACCGAGGCGCTCGTTAACCGAGGGATCACTGTAATAATAAAGAACTATAAAGAAATACAAAAATTAAAAAGAAAAATTAAATAGTGAGAAACGATATACATTATGTATGTTGTGTTGTCGAAGTACAAGAAACAATTGAAGCCCTGCAATTGCGTGTAAATGAGGCAGAAAGACAAATCAGCAACCTGGAACTTGGTCACAATTTTGGTGATGCCATACAGCAGCAGGGTCTACCATTAGACAACACATTATGCTTCCAATATCTTCCCAGGAGGTAGTACCTCCCTGTTTGATACCTGCCTACTGCCTACTACTGTAGTGTAGTATTATTTGAAAATAATGCTATGATTATGTTATAAATGTATTTATTTGTTGAATTATTATTACTGTATTTTATGTATTACTTATTTTACCAAACACAAAGACAGCCAGACAGCCTGGCGACCGACTGCGTGTGTTGCCAAGCACTTTTTATGAAAAATAATGCAAATAAAATATTCGAAATGAATTATTTATAGCAAATAAGTACTGTACAGTGGTCCCTCGGTTAATGAACACAATTCGTTCAAGAGGGTCGTTTGATAACCGAAAATTTCGTAAACCAAATCCATTTGTTTCAATGGGATATCGGGTAATTGGCTCCAGCTCACCAAAAAGTTCATACAAAGTAAAAAAAAAAATGCAGTAAAGTATGTAGAAGGTTCCTGGTTGATGATGATGATGAGAATTAGAAGTGGGGGTGGAGAAGGGAGAAGAGAAGGAAGTGGGGATGGAGGAGAAATCACCTTTCAGGGGACCCATGTTTGATGCAGTAATTTCACCAATAAAATTTTAAGTTCACTACGTGTAATTCAAGATTATTTTCTTTAAATCAACACTGCACTGCACTATATATTATCAATATGTTAACTAAATTTCAGAATGACCAATAATTTCAATGTAAAAATGCAAAAATATTCAAGACACCAACAAAATCGATGTTCACTCCACTGTCAACAAAGCCCAACTGACACCTGGTGGCTGAGTCAAGCATCTGATGGGTGCACAAAAAACTAGTTCCCTCTACTGCATATATTATCAATATGTTAAATAAATGTTAAAATGACAAACAATTTTAATATAACAAATGCAAAAATATTAAAGAACACAACTTTCATGATATTTACTCCACTGGAAACGAATGTAAACATAGAACAGATTACTGAATTGGCTGACTAGCTCATCAGCTGAGCAGCTGATGCTCACAACAAAACGTGATGTTTGTAAGGATTTTGTTAATCAAAGTTTTGTTCATTAACTGAATTGAAGATCCTTATGGGAGGTAATTCGTTAACTGAAATTTCGTTAATCGACCGTTCGTTAACCGAGGGACCACTGTATTATGATCAGTAAATATATGCATTACTGCCCATCTCAGACACAAAGGCAAGCTAAAGATAGCTGCTAAGTGTGCTGCCAGGGAAGTTTCTAGAGGGTCAATATATAGTTTTTGTTACTTATTTTTTATTGTTTTGTCATTTAAAAATGTTGAAAATTATTTTTGGAAAGTGGATTTTTCTCATTTACCCCCCGGTGGGGGTACTGCCAGCGGCACCATAACCCGGGGCTTAAGGGTTGAACATGAATGTTATGGGAAATTAACGGAAAATATGAAAGAAATTATCCCTACTGCGACCAAGGCCACAGTGACTAAGAAAATTAATTCCTTCCTCTTTTTTATGTATGGCGTCACTTTCTCCAACAATTCAACGAAAGTTTCACTATCCATTCTCAAAAAGTTCTTATATTCGTGAGGAGATGATACCACTAGTTCCTTTAATAGGGCGTCATGAGAGAACTTGGGTCTTTTTATGTACCATTCCTTCGTCCATAATTTTCTTTTTCGTTTTTCTTTGAAGTCTCTGTTTCAAGAGCAAGTATAATAGCAATACAGGCTGCCTCCTTACTCATGCTGTGTTGAGGCGGTGCGTACAAGACACCAACTGAAGTTTGATCATTCTAGTTGTAAAGTGTGTGGCGATGTATGATCAAACATTATGTTTGACAAACATATTTGATAGTGTGTGGGTGCCTAAGCAGTAACTATTTCTGAACTCTTACATGCATTACAATCTGTTAATGCCATACCTGCAACATTTATTTTTAAATCTACAAATACCTGATACAGGAGGTCCTTCTTATTAGTGTCTTCATTAAAAGTGATTTCGCACTTAAATGGTCAAATAGTTGTGGACCTACACATAAAAAAGTCCCCGCAGTTAAGAGGATTCTAAGGCTGAAATCAGTCAATCTTTGGGAACACAAGTGTTTGAGTGATTGAAATTCCTGCCTGCTTCCCATTCTCTTAAAGGTCATCCTTCTCACTTGTGCTATACTTGCTCAGTACCAGTTGCCTGTCTCTACAGGCATTATTTTGAAGTGCTCTAAGAACTATAATTATCAACTTTGTTGTGCCTCTGGTGACATTGGTGGACTATTTTTGTAGCCATTAGTTCCAAACCAAAGCAAGGTGGTGTAGTGACTTAAAGGAAGCATAGAAGCTATGGGATGGATGTGAAATTAGAAGTTACATGTTATAAATAAAGTGGTGAGCATGTCTCAATGAACCACTTTCCCTGAAATGAGTGTGTGAGTGCATGGTTAGGTTAGGTAGCATGTGCCACGTCAACACACCAACCCCAAACAACTTTAAGTGCCTTAAATAAGTTAGAAAGTTAAATAATTTCATAAAATAATGTGTAAGCAAATGTTTCGAAGGTATATATAAATTAAACTTAATGCGTGTCACTACAATGTGATGGTCCCGATGACACTCTATTCCTATCAATTCTTATGGGAATTAATTCCCCTTTATAAGTGGTTCCATTATCAGTGGGTTTTTTCTGGTCCCTATTAACCACTTTAGTGTTGTATCCATCTACTCTAGTGGGGTATCCATCGGTGTACCCCCAACTCGGCCCATCTTAAATAACCAACTCGGCCCATTTTACATAACCAACTTGGCCCACACACTACTAACTCGGCCCACACATTACTAACTCAGCCCACCTTGCACACTTCAAACAAGTGGCTGACTAGGGGTCCGACTAATTACCCAAATGTAGCCGCAATTAAGTCAAATAATGGTCCTACATGAATAAATCGGACTGCCAACCACTTCTCGACTAGTATTTGGTGTCACAAAGTAAAAAAAAATTGGTAAACTTAATTTAATCTGAGTTAATAGATTGAGTGCATGTACCTAACCTAACCTAACCTAACCTAACCTAACACAACCTAACACAACTCAGATTAAATTTAGTTTACCAATTTTTTTGTGACTTTATGACACCAAATAATAATCGAGAAGTGATTCACAGCCCAATTTACGCTTGTAGGACCATCATTTGACTTCATTGTGACTACATTTGGGTACATTTGGGTAATTACTCGCTTCCTCGGTACATGCACGCGATCTATTAACTCAGATTAAAGTAAGTTTTCCAATTTTTTTTACTTTGTGACACCAAATACTAGTCGAGAAGTGGTTGGCAGTCCGATTTATTCATGTAGGGCCATTATTTGACTTTATTGCAGCTACATTTGGGTACATTTGGGTAATTAGTCGGACCGGCTGACTAGAGGTTCAGGAATGACATCCAGACCCAATCTGCTCGGAGTGTATTTAAAAGGAATGTCTGCACAAATAATGACTGTGAAGGGTGGCACAATCGCCTTAACTTGAAAGCAAGAAAAGGACAACTTAACTTCTATCTATTAATCAAACTACTTCATAATGAAGCAAAACTAGTGACACTCTAGGTGCGGCTCTTGTCCAACGGTAAAGTACTATGAAAACAACGGGCCAAATATGTACTGTACATCACCAAGAACAGCTCTTCAAGCTGTGGGATGAATTCAGTAGTGGACGAAAATCTGCTAAAAATTTGCTACGAGCCGTTTCACATCACGTTACTGCTTATCAGTAATGTTTGTACTTTTATGCTGCTTTTTATCATTGTACTTTTGTACTTTTATCATTCATGCAAAAATATATGTGTAAAATGTGTTCATTAACTTAAGAGGACTGAGTTGGTTATACGAGATGGTCCGAGTTGGTATATGATGGTCCGAGTAGGATGTGGGCCGAGTTGAACTGTATTTGTATCCATCTACTCTACCACTGTATCCATCTACTCTACCACTGTATTCATCTACTCTACCACTGTATCCATCTACTCTACCACTGTATCCATCTACTCTACCACTGTATCCATCTACTCTACCACTGTATCCATCTACTCTACCACTGTATCCATCTACTCTACCACTGTATCCATCTACTCTACCACTGTATCCATCTACTCTACCACTGTATCCATCTACTATACCACTGTATTCATCTACTCCAGTGCTGTATCCATCTACTCTACCACTGTATCCATCTACTCTACCACTGTATTCATCTACTCTCATCTACTCCACTGTGCTGTACTCTACCACTGTATCCACTCTACCACTGTATCCATCTACTCTACCACTGTATATCATCTACTCTACCACTGTATCCATCTACTCTACCACTGTATCCATCTACTCTACCACTGTATCCATCTACTCTACCACTGTATCCATCTACTCTACCACTGTATCCATCTACTCTACCACTGTATCCATCTACTCTACCACTGTATCCATCTACTCTACCACTGTATCCATCTACTCTACCACTGTATCCATCTACTCTACCACTGTATTCATCTACTCTACCACTGTATCCATCTACTCTACCACTGTATCCATCTACTCTACCACTGTATCCATCTACTCTACCACTGTATCCATCTACTCTACCACTGTATTCATCTACTCTACCACTGTATCCATCTACTCTACCACTGTATCCATCTATTCTACTTCTGTATCAATCTGCTCAAGTATTGTATCCTAAAATTCCTTATAAAATACAGATTACACAAGAACTGTGGATAAAGGTGTTAACCTTAGGCCTCTATTAACATGGAGTTGAAAATATCGACGATTTCATCCCAACTTTTGGTTGTTAACAATTATCTCAGCCTTTGAGTGTTACACACCAACTCAGACAAACATACTTAATACGTGCTAATCGCCGTGCTAGTGCTAGTTGATATTATAAGTCAATATACTCACAAAAGGTTTCAAGACTCCACCAACACTAGTTCCCTTTACATTAGGACCTGCAGCTGATGCATACCAACCACACTAAAATAAATAAATACATATTTTAACATGAATATGTATCTATTAATATAATTTTCATTATTTATTTATCTATAAACTAAAATAGTGTCTATCTTATTATTTTAATTGACTATTAAAGTTGGATAGAAGCATTTTTTTAGAGATAAGTATAATACTGCTCGTAGTCAATAGTGGTGTCAGGTTGGCCAGCCTGAGACAGCAGCAGAGGAGGAAAACTTGACCTGCAGTCCCCGTTTTCTCCTTTACACTCTCACTATAAGAATGTCATTTTATCACCATTAACATGACGTATTATTAGTTTATTCTTCCCATACAAAAGTCGAACATAGAGCAGACAATCGTACCATCGTTGACTTTTTTTTTTAAATATTCGTCTTCTTAACTAATTTCAATGTCATTCATATTCTTGCTACAACAATATATATTTTCTGCGTGTATTACTCCAATAAATCAATGGTTTATAATTTTAAATGCGACTATTGATATTCATAAAACCTATGTTCTTCATCAGGAGATTATGTTATTGACTAAGCACCAATTTAAGTCATCCGTTTAATATTTTTCATCACACAAACTCCCCATGGAAACATTGGGGGATATCTAATGTTCTTTGACAATGACTGTCCAATTATTCCCTTCTCACACGACCTAAAAACTGTTCAAGGTATTAAGTCGCATATTAAAATGTAATCAGTCAATTTTGTGTAGCATATGAGGTCTGGGTAGTTAAGCAGGTGCAATATGTGAGGTCTGGGCAGTTAAGCAGGTGCAGTATGTGAGGTCTGGGCAGTTAAGCAGGTGCAGTATGTGTGGTCTGGGTAGTTAAGCAGGTGCAGTATGTGTGGTCTGGGTAGTTAAGCAGGTGCAGTATGTGAGGTCTGGGTAGTTAAGCAGGTGCAGTATGTGAGGTCTGGGTAGTTAAGCAGGTGCAGTATGTGAGGTCTGGGTAGTTAAGCAGGTGCAGTATGTGAGGTCTGGGTAGATAAGCAGGTGCAGTATGTGAGGTCTGGGTAGATAAGCAGGTGCAGTATGTGAGGTCTGGGTAGATAAGCAGGTGCAGTATGTGAGGTCTGGGTAGATAAGCAGGTGCAGTATGTGAGGTCTGAGGGGTAGATAAGCAGGTGCAGTATGTGGTCTGGGTAGATAAGCAGGTGCAGTCTGTGCAGTATGTGGTCTGGGTAGATAAGCAGGTGCAGTATGTGAGGTCTGGGTAGATAAGCAGGTGCAGTATGTGAGGTCTGGGTAGATAAGCAGGTGCAGTATGTGAGGTCTGGGTAGATAAGCAGGTGCAGTATGTGTGGTCTGGGTAGATAAGCAGGTGCAGTATGTGAGGTCTGGGTAAATAAGCAGGTGCAGTATGTGAGGTCTGGGTAAATAAGCAGGTGCAGTATGTGAGGTCTGGGTAGTTAAGCAGGTGCAGTATGTGAGGTCTGGGTAGATAAGCAGGTGCAGTATGTGAGGTCTGGTTAGGTTCGGTTTGGTCATTTATCTTACTTTTCCTTTTATCCTCTTCACCACTGATCGGCTCGTTAGCCGCTAGGGCGATCGGTCACGTCTCTGTTACTCTCTGTTGGCAAGTACTGGGCATGCCCCGGCTCCTGAATGAACCTGATGAAGAGGATAAAAGTAAAAAGTAAAAGTAATATTTTACATGTCAGAGAAGTGTTCATAAACTAATAAATAATAAAAAGGAAAAAGTTATCTTTAAAAAATTTCTTATAATTACATGTTGGAGGGAGGGTTTGTCTATAACGATATGTGCAGTCTGCCTCTGTTGGTCAAAGCAGGTGTCTTTATGGTGTTCTTCATCTGTTTGAAATTATTAACATGGACTTAAAGTCTGAAGAATAGAAAAAATGGGGGCGTTTGTCCTATTTTTTTTTACTCAAGATAAGGTTTTTTTTGTCTTACTTTACACTTTACCTGGGTTTTTTTGTCCTGCGTGGGTTTTGTCCTTCACTTGTCACTGATCTATGGGTTAATGTTTCTAGTGTCTTTGAATTTGAGGAGGGGGGACTTATCTGAGTTCTGGGGGCAGTAAAATGGTCACTTAAAAAGAAGACATTAAAAAGGTGTATTTGAATTTAGCGGGGAGAGAGTTAGAAGGTGAGGATTTGGCAGTGGAGTAGTTAGTGTCCCGGGCGGGTAGGTGGAGCAGTGATGGCGGCCACTGACATGATGACAGAAGGTGACGTCTCTCCTACAGACGGTGACCAGGAAAGGGAGAAAGCATTATATACCCTTAAAGGTAGGAAGATGATGGTGATAATGAGTCTGTTTTTATTGAGCTGTGGAGTATGGAGGAGATTCATGGTGATGGGGAGAGAGAAGATCAAGTCATCTGTTGGGCTGGGTGAAGGTAGCTACCATGAACACATGACATATTTTGACTGTTTACATTTCTCGTTAAATTGAAATGAAAGTTTATACAGTTTCCAGTGTTTATCTTGTTGAACGTAGATAAGCTAATGCTGTTAATAATATAAATTAATTACAGGGAAAATAAAAAACTATGACTTGTTTAATAGCATTTGGAGGAAGAGTTTAATTACAATCTTAGAAATGACTTGTTAGTAAATATGGTTTTAGTTTAATATTTGTTTGATGGAGTGTCATGATAGCCTATGGCCAGGAGTGTTGCCTGTGTAATGGGGGACTCTTAGCTACACACAATTGGAAAGTCAAACTTAACTTTTAACCCCCCAAGCTGTATCTGTGACTTTCATGGTGAAATTATAATTTCAGTCATCCACCTATTTGAAATGAGGGTCAAAATCTTTTCAAACACATCAGAAACCATTCAATGTCACGAAGTGAAGAGGCTGCACCTGGGACGTACCAAAAGTAAGGAGGCGTATCATATGTCCAACGAGATGAAGAAACTGTACTAGTTGAGAGTGAATGTGATAAAGACCTGGGTGTGTACGTTGACATTGATCTGAAGTTGTTGAGCAATTGCGAGAAAAAGGTGAACCAAGCAGCTAAATTAATAAGTTATAAGAAGGTCGTTCAGATATCTAGACGGTCCGTCCCTCGTAACGATCTTCAAGAGAGAGGTGCTTCCCCGCCTGGAGTACCGTCACCCCGTCTGATCCCCGAGATGTGCTAGGGACTGTCAGTTCATTGAAAATTACAAAAGAGCCACCAAGCTGGTGCCAGCACTCCGCCGCCTCAGCTACCCTGAGGAGAGATTACAGCGCCTAGCTTATACTACAGACTGGCGAGGGGGGACCTCAGTCAAGTGTCCATACCGGGAGCTGGCAGACGCTCACCCCACAAGGGGTCACAGCTCAAGATTGAAGAAGCCACAAGTCCAGAAAACTGTGAGGTGTAACTTTTTCGGAGTGAGGGTTGTAAACTCTTGGAACAATCTACCAGAGAGTGTTGTGACGGCACCGAGTGCGAGCTCTTTCAAGACCAGACTTGACCAACACTGGAGCAGGTTCAGGTACATTCAGGAGCCGGTGCATGCCCGGTACTTGCCAACAGTGCATAACAGAGACGTGACCGATCACCCAAGCAGCTAACGAGCCGATCAGTGATGAAGAGGATAAAAGTAAAAAAAAAAAGTAAAAGTTAGGTTCTGACAGCAACCTGCCCCCCAACCCCTTAGTCCCTAGAAACCCCCCAACATTGTAAGATAGCTGTACTAGGACAACAAAATTATGTTTTTTGCAATTTTTTTTTTGAGCTTCGGATGATTATGACCTTCACTTCCGTCAGAAATCACTCGTATTTTGGGAGGGGTAGAGGGGGGGGGGTAATTTCTAAACACCAAAACTGTAAAAACAGGAAAATAATCACTTTTTCCACTGCCATCGGTTAAATAAAGTAATTTTTTATAGGATTTGGGCTTTTCTAGGCTAGGCTAGGCTAGGGTAGGTTAGGTTAGGTTAGGATTCTTTAGTAAGGTTTTCAATTTCTATGATTGTGTTTTAATTCCACATTTTTCCCTTTTCTTCAAATCTCGTCATACTTTGTGCAAAATATGGTTGTATCTCATTAAATAACCATTGGCCCCAAAAGTGAAGGTCATATTTGTTCAAGCCACAACAAAAACATAAGAAAAAAGTATTAAAGTGATAGATATCTTGGTTGGACATGAACGAATACTTTAAGACTAATGGAATCTTTCTAAAGGGAATTTAATAATGAGGAAGTGTTTCTGTAGACTTACTTTATGTTACACTTGATTTATTTTTTGGGGGGAGGGTATTTTTATAGGAGTTTACAGAACATTCCTACGCCAAATCTATTATCATAAAAAAAAGGGTCTAATTTTAAGATAATTTTCTTCTATTACATTACCGTCAGAAACGTGTAATAACGGAGATAGCGCATACCAAATCTTTCTCTATTTAATTCCATTAATCTTCCCTTCATAAATCGTCATGCGATCCCGTACACGTCACGCAACTCGGAGTAAGGTAAGAAATAACAGTGATACCCTCATATGGTGAGAGTCTGGTTACGTAAAAACACGTGAGTTAGATTAGATCAGGTGAGATCAGGTTAGGTTAGGTCAGGTCATCCGAAAAAAGGGTTAGGTTTATATGTTAGTGTTTTTTGGTGTATTTTGTATTCACTTGGCCATGATTTTTGTCGTAAAACGCCCCACCCAAAACCTCGGTTCCAAACAGAATCCCCGATCTTGTTGGGGGTAGAAGGGGGCGATAACTAGAAAACAGGCTATTTTTGATGGAAATCAAGGTCAGAACCAATCAAAACATACAAAAAAACACTAGAAAAATATAGTTTTTACTTTCTAACAAAGTTGTGTGAACTACTATAAATTTATCATATATTGTAAGGTGGTGGATAAATTACTGGTCATGGCAAAATAGCCTACAGACTGTTTTTGGCTAGTTTGCCAGTCCCTAACCCAACCTAACTTAACCTTACCTTACATAATCTAATCTGAATATCTTGTGGACTGCATGCCATAGTAGTACCAATACAGTATATTATTACTGTACTTCTATTACATAAACAATAGATCGGCAAAATAGCCCTGTCATCTATTGGCGTGACCAGTAATTTAGCCTAACCCTGTTTGTAAAGTTTATTGTTAATTCTTTTTGATGGTTGCATATCTTTACCAACAACTTGTGCAAATATTTTTGGGTAGAAGGTAATGTAGCATAGGCTATGTAGGAGATCTCACACTAAGGATGGAGGTGAGAAGGGAAACTCACTATGGTGTTTTCTATAAATTATATTATATGTACAAATGTAGTGCTAGAGAGTTGCTGTGTGGTGAGGAGCTTGTTGAGAGGAGTTCTTGTCTGTTTGAGAGCGTTGAGTAGAATCCTGTTCACGGCGAGGCTGGGGGTATTTATACGAGTCCGCTGGAAGTGAGCAGCGCTGCTGATTGGCTGAGGTGAAAGGCGGAAACTGGCCAATCACCGCGCAGTCCGAAAGCTAGGCTTGGTCTGAGGAGCACACCACAGGGTCTGCTGGTCAGCGACAAATCGACGTTGTAGGGGAGAGTATTCACGACAGTAAATCCTTTCTTACCTCATGAAAATTATTCAAAAGGGAGAAAGAAAATCATTTTATACTAGACAGTGACCCCTCAATTAATGAACACAATTGGTACCACAGAGTCGTTCGTTAAATGAATGGGATATTGGGTAATTGGTTCCAACTCACAGAAAAAGTACATACAAAGTACTGTATACCGGTAATAGAATTAACCAAACATTAAATATAAACTAAATACAGTACGTACTGTACTGTACATTATACTGTACAATAATATATGAAAAACAATAGAATACTGTATTTTAACTTACTTTGAGGTGTATATGTCATATTCCCGGCAGCTTTGTTTACATATCAAACAGCTGATTGTAGAGGCAGTCGATAATGACATGCCATATTCTTTGCAGGGTGCATTGGTTCTAATGCTTTCTTCATGTTTCATAATAATTTCTGCACTGTAAATTATCAACATGTTAACTAAATTTCAGAATGACCAATAATTTTAATGTAAAATGCAAAAATATTTAAGAGAACAACAAACTCGATGTTTACTCCACTGTAAACAAAGTTAAACTGAGAAGCGTTGTTGGGTGATTCATTCAGTGATTGGCGCACAAAAACTGTTCCTTGTACTGTATATATTATCAATATGTTAACTAAATTTTAGAATGACCAATAATTTTAATATAAAAAATGCAGAAATGTTCAAGAGACCAACTTTCTTGTTATTTACTCCATTGGAAACGATTGTAAACATAGAACTGATTACTGTATTGGCGGACTGGCCGGTCAGCTGATCAGCTGATGCGCACAGCAAAACGTGTTTCTCAAGGCTTTCATTAATCGAATTGAAAATGCTTATGGGAGCTAATTCGTTAACCAAAATTTCATTTATTTAACCGTTCGTTAATCGAGGGACCACTGTATTATGTACAATATTATTTAAAAAAGGTAAAATGATAATTTCTGTAATTTCTGTTTTTTCAATGGTTTTTGGCATGTTTTGAATGATTTTGATCTTACCTAACCTAACCTAAGGTGGGTTAGGAAATTAGGTAGTTTAGATTGGATCATTTTATCACCACATGATATATATAGGTATACCAGTATCTGGTAATGTTTGCAAGTGTCTTGGATGTAAACAGTGGATATGGTGTTCAGTTGTTGAATACTGTTTGGGATAAGAAAACATTTATCTTTTACACACAAATTTTGTTAAGTTGTTGGTTAAGTAGCCAGCATTATACTGTACAATATTGTACATACAGCATGCCTTTCAAATTTGCTGATTTTTAATTCGTGGATGACACCCTGGATGTACCCAAGAATGTCTGAGGGTAGTTTTAAAGTTGCTGGCATTTTCACGGCCGGGACAGGGAGCCATTTGTTCGAGAGAGAGTAATTTCCTTTACCTGTACAGTATTGTATATACAGTATGTGTATGTGTGTAGACACACACACACACACAAAACACATACAAACAAATAAATAATGGGAAAATCCTCTCGCAAAATAATCAGAAACAAATGTCTTAAAAATGTTGAGTCTATCCTCAAGTCCACTCTGTGCTTTATTAATAACAAAGCACAGAGTGGACTTGAGGGTAGGCAAAACATTTTTAAGACATTTGTTTCTGATTATTTGTGAGAGAATTTCCCATTATTATTTGTTTGTGTTTTGTGTGTGTGTGTCCACACATATATACAATACAGGTAAAAAAAATAATTGTCCTAAGGGCAAACACATAAATGGAATATATATTTCTTTGTACACCAGTAAAACTGTAACACCCCCCCGTCAGCAAACGTTATTCGCGGATTTGGCGATTCACTGCCATTTTGAGAACCTAACCCCCATGAATTTGAAGTGCATGCTGTATTTGATGAGGTGTAGCAAGAGTGGCTCTAATGCTCTACTCTTGTCCTAACAGTCACTAGTTTGTACCCAGGACACCTTTAGTTCACCTAGGTGTGACACAAGGCAAGTGAAGGTTGTCAAATACTGTACAGTGTCTGTCTTGCTGCCACTATAGCCTACTGTACAGTGTGCTATATACAGTACTGTTCTGTATACCCTGCCTCTAATGAAGACCACCAGAGAAATGTGATGTATTATGACAGTGAAACATGGGCAGTTATAGAGGATGGCATGTGTAGGCTTGAGTGAGCTGAAATGAGAATGGTGAGGTGGTTGTGCAGTGTGATGATGCTGAAAACAGGAAGCCTTGTTCAGAGACCCAGCTGGGTATTGAGAGTACAGTATGTACTGTATCGGCCAAGATAATTTGGGCATGTGGAGAGAATGGATGTGGCCATTAATGTCAAGAGGTGCAGGAACCTAAATGTGGAGAGGAGGAGAGCCAGGGGCAGGCCAAGAATGACATGATGAGAGTTTGTAAGAAATAACATTGAGTTAAAAACCTGACGAGAGAGTGTGCAGCATGGAGAGCTGCCATCAGGTAATTGTGGCTAATGTTTACTAGTGTGGAAAATGACCATTAAACATTGATGATGATGACCCTATAGTACATGATACAGTAATGTACAGTATTTGATGGGTGAAAGGAAAACACAGGGTTGTTCTGATGTTCTTTATTCCTCTAACATTTTGGGTCGCACAGAACCCATCATCAGAGAGCCTGAAATGTTAGAGAAGTATAGAAAGTCAGCTCAATCCAGTGTTTCCTTCTCACCTCTCAAATACACTTGTCGTCATGGATAGATTACAGTATCTGTAATGTATAGTTGTGCTAACTGAAAATTTATACTGTATAAGTAAATTGCCTAAGGGAAGAATACAGGTACTGTGTATACTGTAGACAATTCAGTGTATTTGTTGTACTAATGGTTTACATTGTTGCAGTTTTAAGTGCTGTGAGAGATGCTCAACTTACTCATGGACTGCGACACAGTGACTACCAGCTGTACCGGCAGTACTGTAGTAGGCGGATACGACGGTTACGCAAAAACCTGGACTTCATCCAGGGCGATAAAAAGAACTTCCATAAAAAGCTTGTGACGGTGGATGTGGTAAAAGATGAGAGGTGAGGTTTACTGGAGTTAGTTCTATACTGGGGGATGTTGTGAATAAGATTATGAAGCTGGACTACAGTAATAGAATGTGTGATAACAGTACAGTACAATATGCCAGTCAAGTTGTCTGTACAAATGAAAGGAGTGGGATATCTGGAGGCCATCTTGTGTAGAGGGTTTATTTGTGAGTTTCCTTGCCGCTGATAGGGAAGATAGGTTCCAAGTGAATTTGGGTATAAAATATCTGGGAACTATTGATTTAAATTGTGATATGGTATTTAATATTTATTATTTTTTTTGTAATCACTGGCTGCGATAGTGACTAATGTGTTAATATCTTGTTTTTTGAATCCCTACCAGGTTTCTATATCCCTCTTATGACAATAGAACGGTATTGGGCGTACGCAATGCAGTTAAAAGAGGAGAGTCAACAAGACCCTCGGAAAAAGTTTTCCATGCGTAACAAACTTCGGAATGCAGCCAAATACGTTGCAAGTTTTGAAAAACTAGTGGAGGCAAGTTCTGTATTTGTGACAGTGTACATTATTTCTGTACAGTGAAACCTCCATATAACGGACTTCTCTCTCCATATAATCTCTAGATGGAGGGTTTCACATATAACGGACCTTCATATAGTGCAATTTCATCTCCATATTAGTCCATTGAATGGAAGTTTCTCTGTATGATTAAAAATAGTTTCCACAAAACCCCAGTCTCTAACCTAACCCAACCTCTATCTCTAATTAACTAAAGGCTGTGCACAATAGATCAGTTTCTTGGTATTGTGTAAATAATATTAATACTGTAATGGATTTTATAAATATCTCCAGATTATTTGTTTGTTATTCATTTGACAGGAGAGTGGGGTGTGTGATGCCAGGACACAGCTGGAGGTACAGGGATACTCAGCCTGGTTACAGGGGACAGTTTTATTTGAACTGGCAGACTGGACACATGAGTGGGCTAAGCCGGTGGAATTCTTCAATAAGGCTTTGTGAGTCCAGTAATTATTTTCCCTTTTTATTTGGATATTGAAACAGTTTATTTAACACAAAAAACAGATACAGAGTGGACAATAATAATAATATTGACATGACTGACCCAATTGAGAGCCTGAGCTCTCTTAGTTGAGAATGTTGCCATGCTAGTATTATCTCTTTAGTAACTAGGTAACATGTATTATATCAAATGTGATTGATTGACATAGCAAGAAGTTTGGTGTAATGCTATTGGCCATTAACTGGGGATGACTTGGAAATAAAATGACAGTAGTACCACGTTGTAAACAGCTCTTCTTGTCTCATAAGTGAAGATAAGCAGCGTTGGGTATGTTTATTACAGTACAGTACTAGGATGGGTGGCCCTTACAACACCATATGCTGCTGGAATAAGGAGTCTATTGGAAACAATCATCTCACGGCTTTGTCACCTGTCGTTGGTTAACGTTAATTGATTAAATTCGTGTAGTGCAGGTAAATGAAATATTTAGTGTTACAAATGCTACAACTTTGTTTATGTAATGGTGAAAATTATTGAATTTTGACAATAATTTTTGTGGTCAATTAAGGATAACCATTAGTATACCTCCAAATTCAACAGCTTTGGGGCTTTACCCATGTTGAATTACTCAGAGGATCTGAATTGTGCAAAGTGCTCTAATTTGTTTGGTGAATTTGGACATTTTGTTGAGGTACTCTACTGTAGTGGGGCTATTTGAACACAATACTGTACAAGAAAGCAAACCAAGATCAGATATTTGTTTTAAATCCAGGGGTTTAATTTATTTACAGGTCACACCCAATTTAGAAGTTTTTCCAATTATCTAAAAAAATACATATACAGGGGCCCCCCTCAAATTCGTGGATTTTATTTTCGCTGTCCTCTATTATTAAGTGGATAACACTGGATGTACCCAAGAATATCTGTGGGTAGTTTTAAAGTTGCCGGCATTTTTGCGGCTGGGACAGGGAACCCATTCATTCTAGAGACAGCAATTTCCTTTATCTGTACAGTATTGTATATATGTGTGTGTAGACACACACACACACACACAAAACACATTCAAATTAATAATAATGGGAAAATACTCACAAATAATCAGAAACAAATTTATTAAAAATGTGAGAGTCTACCTTCAAGTCCGTGCTTTATTACTTTACTAATGAAATACGGACTGTCATTCTGAGCCATCTATAGCATTAGTCTCTGTTTACAGGGTAATCTATAGTAGTCTCTCTGTTTACAGGCCATTTATAGCATTAGTCTCTGTTTTACAGGGCCATCTATAGCATTAGTCTCTGTTTACAGGGCCATATAACATTAGTCTCTGTTTACAGGGCCATCTTAGCATTAGTCTCTGTTTACAGGGCCATCTATAGCATTAGTCTCTGTTTACAGGCCATCTATAGCATTAGTCTCTGTTTACAGGAGCCATCTATAGCATTAGTCTCTGTTTACAGGGCCATCTATAGCATTAGTCTCTGTTTAGGGCCATCTATAGCATAGTCTCTGTTTAGGGTATACATATAGTCTCTGTTTCAGAGCCATCTATAACATTAGTCTCTGTTTAGGGCCATCTATAGCGTATCTCTGTTTACAGGGCCATCTATAGCATTAGTCT